>NC_062204.1:760051-775051 GCF_912470025.1 Vespa velutina | reverse complement strand
TTTATCTTTCTCCGTCGCATTGCGTTCTTTCGCGATAAGAATAGTTAAGTAACTAAGTAACTAAGTAACTAAGTAAGTAAATAAGTACGCGTCTTTGTAGTTATCGAATACATAGGAAACATCATTTCTTTTTTTTTTTTTACTTTCGTATTATCGATCTTCATTAACTTATTATCGTTCTCGTTTAATGATTAAATAATTAACAAAAGTAAAATTGCTTTATGTATCCTTCGTTGAACAAATTGACGAAAGAAAAGAAAAAAAAAATTTTTGTAGAGATAATTATTTCTTTTCTAATATTGTTTACGGATAGGTATCGTTAATGAAAAACAAAGAAAAAAAATAAAAAAAAAAAAAAAAAAAAAAAAAAAAGAACAATAAAGAACAAAAGAGGTATCACAGCTGTACGTTTAAATTAAGGGTAACTAAGTACGAATTTGTCGAGTTCGAAGCTAAAGCAACCGGAATAGATTACGCGGGAGTGTTACTAGTAATAAGTAGTATGCGGAGAGTTGTCACATGTTCTCTTCCTCTCTCTCTCTCTCTTTCACATGCACTCCAAATATACACAAACTCTCTTTCTCTCTCTCTCTCTCTCTATTTCACATACACTCCAAATATACACAAACACTCTCTTTCTCTCTCTCTCTCTCTCTCTCTCTCTCACTCCTTCTCCCTTTCTTGCATACATCCCACAAATACACTATTTCTCTTTCTCTCTCTCTCTCTCTCTCTCTCTCTCTCTCTCTCGTACTGTTTCTCTTGTAGTGTAGATTCGTGCAACCTGACGGACCCATTACGCGGAGAGAACGGAGACGTAAATACTCATGAGTCGGCTGACACGTTCTTGCGGCTCTTGTAACTAATGCGCGAGAATTCGTACGACGTATTACGTACGTACGTACGTATATACGTAAGTGCATTTGTATGTATGCATTCATGTATGTATGTATGTACGTATGTATGTATGTATGTATGTGTATGTAAGTACGTTTCGTTCGCCGATGCAACGCAACGGCTGACACGCGGAATAGATGCCAGTCTGTTCTTCTACGCCCTCTTTCCTTGAGATCGCATTACCGATCGCGTTTTGCCGCACCTATCCCTCTCCCTCTCCCTCTCCCTCTCTTCCTTCTCTTACCTCTTTCCACCCTTTCTTCTTGTATTTCGCGCACGTGTCTACGAACGATCTCGATTTTCCTCGTTCCATTCCTAAACGAGGAATTTATAGAACGGTAAAGATCGATTCTTCGCCAGTGTATTTACGAAGTATGGAGGATTCTTAGAGTATGGAATATGGAAAAAAAACAAAAAAGAAAAAAAAAATAAACAATAAAAAAGGAAATAAATATGAATGATATATAAGATCGCCACGAAAAGTTTGTGACAGTTGGATTTTATTATCAATGTCAGGTATTAAAATTGATACGAATTGATAAATTTAAAAGAAGAAGCAAAAAACGAAAAAAAAAAGGAAAAAGGAGAAAAAAGAAAAAAAATTTATAAAAACTCGATCCGATTTTTTTCTTTCGGTCTATGCGCAGAGCTAAATACATTTTTAGATTCATTAAACATTTATGTTTATATCCATATAAATATACGTATATGTTTTGATATGTATATATGTATGTATGTATGAAAAAATGGCACGAAAATATATTCGATGAATTCGTCGATGACGTATTATAAGTTAATATTATATTAAAGTATTAACACAATTAATATAAATAATTTAATATAGTATTAATATTAATTAAGGAAAGGAATCTTTTTTTTTTTTATATATATGTTTTTCACTGGACCGATAAATATGAAAATTAAAAATATTGAGATATCGATACAAAATTTGAAATAATAACTTTTGAAGATTATTTGAGATATCAATACTTTGAATACTTTTAATTTTCTATTTAATACTTTTAATACGAACAATTCGTTCGTTTATTTTGGATATTATTTATTTGTATGAAAATATATATAAAAAAAAAATTAAGAAAAAATGTTAAATCGCAAAATCAGAATTCTATGTAAGCTATCACGTGACTTTCAAGTTTTTTATATTCATATGTTATATTTTTTTTTGTCATCTAAATATCATCGTTCATTTTTCATAAATGATTTTTATAATTATATTAAAATTTATATTGGCATAATATTGTATAGTGTAATTATAATATATAGTATATTGTATTTTATATATAATTATTATAATAATTATATTATACTATAAAATATATATTATAATTAATAAGTATAATTATTTTATTATAAGTTATACATTATAACTTACAGATTATATAATTTTTTATTAAACATAAAAAAAAACATTGGGTTATACAGGGATCAATATTTTTCTCAGTTCAAACAGCACGAAAGATAAAAAAAACTATACCAATCAATTTATTGTATATAAACTTAAAATAAAAACCGAAATATCTTTTCCTTCTTATCGAAAAAAAAAAAAAGGGAAAAACAAAGAATATATCATTTGTATTTCGTTCTTTGTTTCGATCTTTTCATAAAAACGGCGAGCAAATATACGAAGGTTTTTATTGTTTAAACAAACAAAAATAAAAAAGAAAAAATACTAAGTTGTTCTTTCTTTCTTTTTCATTTTTATTTTTTTTTAAATAACACCCATGGAATAAAGAAAATGTTGGGTTTTAGAAATCTCTATATTAGAGTGGCTAGGAAAACATAAATACGTGAAAATTGTTGTTCACAAAAATAAAAGTTAATATGACAATGTGTATCTCGTGAATCTGAAAACAAAGGAAATGACATTTGCTTTTGTCAAGCAATTTTACGGTATTCCATTATACCGAACTGATTGCATCGAATACGCCGGTTAACCGCGCGTAAACAATCCATTGATTTTAGCGATTGATATACTATATACGTATTATTGTAAAAATGAATAAAACGTGTCCTCGAGGTATCTAACAAAATGATAAAAATTAAAAATGCATTTTAAAAAATTAAACTCATGGAAATATAATATAAAGATAACATTCAGAAATATATATATGCACACATATGTACATCGGTAGATATAAATTTAGTAATATCGTAGAATATTTTTTTTCTCTTATAGCAAATTATAAATGCTTAATAAAAATTCTAGAGATTGCACTCGTATAATGTAATTATAACGTTATATAATAATTTAATATAATTTAATATATATATATATAATATATATTAATTAATAAATTAATCATTAAGAAAAGAAAAATAATATTAACATATAATTCATATTGTCATTGGAAAGAAATTATGGGATAATTTTTACATGTTTTTCCTTCTGTTTTTTTTTTTTTTTTTTTTTTTTTATAACAAATCTTACAATAAAAATATAATATTTATTATAAAAATTACATCCTTGATAAGAATATCAATTTTTTCAGTTTTTCTAATCCTCCCAAAAAGGAGTTCATGTAAAACAAGCAAAAAGTAATCCGTCGATTAAACAACGTATATAATACTAATGAAAAATAAACAACAAAAAAACAAAAAGAAAAATTAAAGAAGAACAAATAAAATCAAATGAAGTATAAACAGAAAATCAATCTCATTAGTTCGACGTGTATAAAGATTGACGAAATCCAAATTCGCGAAGAGAATACAGTTGATTATTATATTATTTACAAATAAATACGTGCAACCTCAAAAACAGACATAATACTATCAAGAGTAGAGAAAAGCGGCAACGAGAAAATAATGGCGGTGAGTGGATATTGCGTGTATGGTTGTCACGCACGCGGAACTTATAAGCACTCGTGACACGAGCGCGACGTGTGCACTCGTTGAGTGCTCTATGCGTGCTCATCCTCTTCCTCTCGTTCTGTTTTGTATATATATATATATATATATATATATATATATATATAATATATATATATATATTTGTACGTATATGTGTATATGCATGTATATGTGTCGGATCATCTGTAAATACGTCAGTAACACTCACCCACCCAAATACATATACGTATATATGTGTATATTTGTACGTATATATAATTAATATGTATATATATATATATATATAATATATAAATATATATATATATATATATATATATATATATATATAGATTTGTATGTAGGTATAATTACACATACATATATTTACTTATGTGTATTTTAATATATATGTATGTATGTATGTATGTATGAATATATAGTGGCAGAGAAAGAGGTGGAGGAGGGGGATACGTCGACCAATGACGATAACGACGACGAGAACACTCATTGGACGAAGGATCGGGAACGCTCGAGTACCCAATTCACTTTGTCAAAACCACGCGAGGTCTCTGATAATGTACGATTGGAAAATGTATTACAGCTATTTCGCGACGAAATGTATAAAAAAGAAAAAAGAAAAAAAAGAGAAAAGAAAGCAATGGAAGTTCTTTCTTGTCGAGAACGACGAGGAGTCGAGATATCGTTTATTTATTTATTTTTTTTCCTTTTTTTCTTTTTTTCCATTTATACATTTCATGAACGTTCTCGGTCTTCTTGTCTATTGAAATGAAGACCTTTTTCTTAATCTTTTTTTTATTTCAATTTCGATTCATTTCTCGTCTAAATAATTATTCAGCGATCAAACGCGATAAAATCGTCGTTTTATATATATCTTTTTTTTTTTTAAATGCAAAGAACTCAAAGATTTCGTAATAAATATATATTTATCTAAAAGTATTGCAAAATTTTTATTTACGACGACGAAATTAATTTAGACGAATCTCTTTTTATATTTAGGGATGATTTTATTCGACTTTCCAAATGATAATTGATTTAATTGAAAGGCAATACTTTTATCCCTTTTTCTTTTTCCTTTCTGCTTCTTTTTTTCTCTCTTTCTCTCTCTCTCTCTCTCTCTCTCTTTTCTTCTTCGATTATTAATAAAATTAATAACAATTACCTTTTTCTTTTCTAATTTATATCATTAAATTTCATTTCTCTATTTCTATTTCTTTCTTTTATTTCATTGTTTTATATAAACAAAATGATCGACTTTTTAACCGGGTCATAATATTTTTCGAAAAATATCTTTCTCGTACGTTTAAAAATATCTAAGATAGAAAACGTTCTCGGACTTTACTGATATGTGGTAGCGTCTAACTCTGTTCCCGGGACATCCGGAAAGATGTAAAAGTATATATATACGTCGTTTCTCTTTCCTTGTCTTTCATTTTCCTTCGTTCGAATCTGAAAAAGCTCTTGGCGCCGTTACGTATTCTTCGTATCATAGTGGAAAATGAAAAGAAAAGAAAAGAAAAGAAAAGAAAAGAAAAAAAAAATATATGAGAGAAAGGGAGTGAGAGAGAGAGAGAGAGAGAGAGAGAGAGAGAGAAGATAGAAGAAAGAAGAAAAAAAAAGAAAAAAGAAAAAGAAGGAAGAAGAAAAGTAACCGAGATAGCAATGGAGTATTCCCATTTAAATGCGCCCCTCCTCTTCCTCTTTCTCTGTATATGTGTGTGTGTGTGTGTGTGTGTGTGTGTGTATGTGTGTATGTACGTATGTACGTATGTATGTATATATGTATCTACAGATTGTGTATACAACCTTTTGCGCAAACGAAGTCAACGCCTCGAATCCCTTCGTATAATTTTCACACAAAACACGCGCGCGAGATGTTTAACCTCAGTTCGGAAAAAGGAAAAAAAAAGGGGTGGAAAAAAAAAAGAAGAAAGAAAAAAAAAAGTCAGCCGTATGCTCGCGCGTGTTCGCGCGGAGATAACGCGGTGAACTCGATTTTTGTATATGCACCTTTTCCTCTATCTTTCTTTTAGTCCTTCCATTTCTCTTTCTCTCTTTCTCTCTCTCTCTTTCTTTTTTCATTTTCTCATCGTTGAAAGATTTGAAATTCATTGAATGTACAAAGTATTCGATTTATTACATAAAGAATAGATCGATAACTATAATATTATCTACTGTAATTGACTATTAATATTGAATGTACTAGTTTTTTTTTTTTTTTTTCTTAATAAAAATTATTTATTAAATATCTAATAAATAATTTATTAATAATATATAAATGTTGTTAAATAATTGAAATGTTTGTAAATTATTTATTGAACGTTTTTTTTTTCTTTTTTTTTATATATTTTTGAATTAATTTTTGTATACTTTTCATTCTATTTTTTTCTCTTCATTGTTAAATTCGAAATACATTAATGTAATATGCGTAATATATAAAATAGATTGATAACTATAATTTATTATAATTACAACTAATAATTTTAAAATAAAAAAATACGGAAAATTATTTAGTAATTTGTTGATAAATATAATATGCCAATGAAAAAGAACTGACAATGAGTATATATTATGTATGTACATTAATAATGCAATAATGGATGTATATGTGCACTTACAAAAAAAGAAAGAAAACATGATCGCGAATATGTAGTCCACCTTGTACCATTTATCTTTTCATCTCTCTTACTATTATTTTTTTTTCACTTTTTCTTTAACATTTTTGTTTAAAACATCTTGCGAACTAATCATATTTTCAAATTGCATTTGAAAAAAAATGTTAGAGATCTATCTGAAACATGTCAATGACCTTGAAATCTCGTAAAAAAAAAAAAAAAATTTCTTGATCATTTGTCAAAAAGTATCCCTTGAAACAATGTAATTTGGTCAGGAATAATTTTTTTGTTTTCATTAAATCAAAAATAACGAAGATATTTGAGGTGATAATCATCATTAAATTATTTTTTAATATTAATATTACATATGCATATTTAATATATATATATATATATATATATATATATATATATATATATATATATATAGAATAACAAGTGTATATGTAATATTACTATAAAATTAATAAATGTTATTAATTACTTGTAGAATATACTTGTTAAAAATGTATTAAGTTATATATATCCTGTATGTATGTATGTATGTATGTATGTATTTATGTATGTATGTATGTATGTATGTGTGTATGTGTATTGAGAATCATGGACAAACCAATCGATATGAGTTTGTTAGTAGATGAAGATGAGAAAAATATGATAGAGATTATCAAAGTATGATCACCATTAGAGATAGAAAAGTTTTCACTTTATCTTTTGTATTTTGTTTTTTTTTTTTACATAGATATTAATTTTTTACATAGATTTTTTACATAGATATTAATTTTTTTTTTTTATCATTACACATTAACATCTTTATAAATAAATTAATATTTATGTTCAATCTACGCGAAATAATATCTAAGTAATAGAAATAATATACTAAATGATTCATCTATTATTTTAATAGATGAATTAATTAATTTCTATGTACGTTTTTCTTTTGCTTTCTTTCTTTTTCTTTGTCTATTTTTTTCTTTTTCTCTTCGTTCGAAAATTCCAAATATAATATTTAAATTTCGATTTTGTTAAAAAAAAAAAACAAAAAAACTGAAGTAATTTATATAGTATAGAAAATAATATAATAACTATTCGCAATTATATTTCAATAAATAAAAACATACAAAATCGTTATAATTCATTAAAAAATTCGTAATCTATTAAATATTTTAATCAAAATTTTTAACTCACTTTTGTGTATAACGCATTCAATTAATATTAATTTTATCTGAAAATCAGCAAATGAAAAATTATTCACAAATATTTTAATAACGATTATTTATACAAAAAACAAAAAACAAAAACAAAAAACAAAGTATAAATTACTTCGATCGCATTTGCAATTCATTGCTTAATCCCGCTTTTTTTTTATATATTCATATATATATATATATATATATATATATATATATATATATATATATATAAAGGAAACAATAAAAATAAAAGGAAAATTAATTACTTCGATCGAATTTGCAATTAATTTTTGGATATCATTTTTCAACATCGTACATTTTTACGCTTAATATCAGATCATTTAAAAAATTTTTTTTAAAAATCATTTTGATTTTTTTAATACTAGTTGTGCCAGTGGGAAGAGTGTAGATTCTCAGATCAACCTTGAGGACAATTAAAATAATTTATGTATTGCCTGATTCATGAATTTTCTTTTTTTTTTTTTTTTTTTTATAATGACAGAATTGAAAATTGACTTCAAAATAGCTTCAGTATACAGTATCTTTATGGAATAAAAATTATTTATTCTATATAAATGACAGATGTTCAAAGTGGCAGGATTGTAACTCACCACAAGTGCACAAGTTGAAATTATTTTGAGATGTGCACAGCTACACGGTTAAATGTCACATATGATAATATCAAAATTAAAGATATTTTATATACACAGTTACATAGGTAATACATTTTAATGGGAATTTACGTAATGGGAAATTGAAAAAAAAAAGAAAAAAGGAACAAGAAAAAAAGAAGTTGTAAGACTTACCAACAAAGACAGCGGTACTGTTGTGCCTTGGATCGTGAGGACAGAGACCTAGAGCTTCCATCTCGCTCTTTAACGTGTACGCGCCATCCTGGAATACAGATTAGAAAAGGGTTTAGAACGGAGCTATTCCTTCGACATCCTCTTCGAGCTATCGGGAATATTGATCGTGTCATGTTTAGCATATATATCGCTTTGATACTTGTTCTCTTAACCCATTGAAGTAAGATGTGTATATATTGTACAAATACATAATACATACTTACATAAATAATTATTAAGAAGTAGTTCAATTTGTATGTTAAATTTTGTAAAAATATACATTAGATGCGATCACGTATAAAATATGGATTCATACAAAATGAGAAAAATATTTGTAACTTATTAATATATATAAGTATGATCGGATATTGTATGCTTTTTTTTTCTAATTTGAAATATTTTCGAAATGATCGTGTCTATATCATTGTTATGTTATAATAAAAATAATAATATATTTCTAATTATAATTAAATTTTCATATTTACCACGTACCCATATTTTTAATTATAATTATATTTTTATGTAATACACGTAGATCTGTTCGTTCACTTTTTATTATTATTTATAATGTAAAGGATTATTTAAACAATTTCTTAATTCATATTACAATTTACATGATTTTGTATAACATATTCCTTATGTTATATAAGCGTTAATTTTTAAAAGAAATCAATGAAAAATTATCTAATGATTTTCAATAGAATTTAATTAATAATAAAATGACAGCGATCGTATAATAATAATGGCTCAATTATTGTAATGAAAATATTATTTATACTTAATTATACATATTATTATTCATACCTAATTATAGTCTAGTTTATATATATATATATTTTGCTGGTCCATTTGTTCAATTCTTATTATTTATTATAACACAAAGGATTAATTAGAAAATTGTTTCCAAATATATTTAGAAATTCATGGATAATACGAGGATTAATTGTAAATAGAAAATCGATGAAAAGTTTCTTTTATAATACATTTTCAATAAATTAATTAATAGGGAATAATAAAACGGTGGAGTTGCCAACATCACGGTGACCAACAATTACACACCATGCGTTAAAAGAGCAAGAAAAAAAAAAAAAGAAAAAGAAGAAAAAGAAGAAGAAGAAGAAGAAGAAGAAGAAGAAGAAAGAACTTAACAAAGTTTCACAACTTTCGTGCTTGTCGAAAAGTGAAAAGTTTTTGTGGCGAACGATCGCTATCTTTCATTTCGTTTTTCGTAAAACGTTACTTCGATAGAGTTAACTTCTTCGCTCGGTCGTTTCTTATACGAAAGTGGAACACGCAGAGAGCTCGATTGTGTAACGTGATAGTCGGTAAACGGATGAGAAGTGGCTTGGAAAAAGCGTGTAAAACGGGCTCACACAATATATGTATATATGACTCTTTCTTTCTCTCTCTCTCTCAAACATTCTCTTTCATACACACTCTCTCACATATACTCTTTCTTTTTCTCTCTTTCTCTCTCTCTGTCTCTCTCTCTCTCTCTCTCTCTTTCTCTCTCTATCTCTCTTTCTTTCACAAAACAGAGTTTACTTCCTTCCTTTCGTTTGCGTTAAAAAAAAAAAAAAAAAAAGAAACAAAAAAAAAACCCCCGTGCTTATCTTTGACCGCCGAAACTGTATTTTCATTCTTTGTGGCAGAAAGAATCTTGGTGCATCGCGAATGGTTTTCAGGACGACACGAGTCCATCCGGAAAAACATCTCGAGCTCGTTTCCCTTCTGAGTTACTATTAGAAGTAATAGTAGTAATAGTAGTAGTAGTAGTAGTAGTAGTAGTAGTAGTAATGGTGGTAGTGATGTTAGTAACTTTTATTTATCTTTTTTTCTACTTTTCGTTACATGCCCGTTTTATTCCATTGTTCATTGTTACATTTTACATCGTCGAGCAAACATCCCGCGTTTACGTCGTTTATAAGAGAACTTGCACAACTGATTTTTCATTTTATTTCATTATATTTCATTTTATTTTATATTATTTTCTTATTCTTTTTTTTTCTTTCTTTTTTTTTCTTTTCTTTTTTTTTTGTTGTTGTTGTAATTTTCTACTTTTTTATTTTATCTTATTCATTCTTCTTCTTTTCTTTTCTTTTCTTTTCTTTTCTTTATTTTTGTTACTTTTTTCTTCTTTTTATTTATTTCATCTCGCAAGAAAATAATTACAGGAATCGTTACTTTAACTAATGAACGGTGATGTCATTTCTATTCAGCTTTATATACTAAATAATTGATTCTACGAATAAACAAATATTGCAATATATATATATATATATATATATATATATTTATTTATTTATTTATTTATTTTACTTCTTCAAGGAAAAAAGGAAAGATGAAAGTAAAAAAAAAAAAAAAAAAAGAAAAAAGAAAAGTGGAAAAAGAGAGGAAGGAAAAGGAATTATGGAAATTATTGAAGGATCGTATATCGATTTATGCGTGAGCACAAAGTTGCCTCTAGGAATTAATTTCTCTCGAAATTCTGCAATGTTTCTTTCTTTTTCGTTCTTTTATTCCTTTTTCGTTTTATTCCCATTTTGTTTGTTTGTTTCTTTTTTTTTAGTTTCGTTTAATCGAAAAAAGATTCGACCGTTTCGATCTCTCAGCTCGATTTTATAATTTCTTCTTTTTTCTTTTTCTCTCTCTCTCTCTCTCTCTCTTTTTTTTTTTTCTTTTTTTCTGTCGCGATCAAGCGACGCCAGAGTGGCCTTTGAAAAAATCGTCAACGATCGTAACGACAAACGTTTCTAAAAAACAAAACAAAAACAAAACGAAAAAGAAAACAAAAAACAAAAACAAAAAAAAAAAAAAGAAACAAAAAGAAAAAAAAAAAGAAAAAAGAAAAAAAAACCGGAAAACAACAAAAATTGAGGAACAATCGAAGGCACGAAGCCAAATTTTTCTATTGCCCGTGATACGTCGAGTAACATACCCATGTAAAAATATAAGTATATATACTTTTTCTTTCTTTCTTTTCCTACTTTTTTCCGTTCTTCCTTTTTATTTCTTTCTTTTTCTTTTTTTTTTTTTTTTTTGTTTTCTCTTTTCCAACACTTCCTTCTTTCTTTTTCGAGAGAAGAAAGAAAAGAATGAAAATCGCGCTTAGTGCGATATTGTGTCGTCGAAAGCACGCGCGTACATACACATACACACACACGCGCGCGCGCGCGCGCACGTACGCAAGCTCACACACACACACACATATGCACATTTTTTTTTGAGGTGAGTGTTATCAAGTAAAGAAAAAAAAGGAAAGAAAAAATAAAACCTAGAGAGATAAAGAGAATTCGTTTAATCGATAGCACGCTCGTTTTAACGAGAACGAAAGGAGTGATAGAGACGGAGAACGTAGTCGAAAAATCTCGATACATTTCGTTCTAACGTCAGGATGAGGAGGCAACCGGGCAGATAATTGCAATCAGCACCGCATTGAAAACGATACTCGTCAAGTGCACGTGATCGGAATGGAAGTCGATTTGATCGTTATCTCGCGCTTTATCGATGCACTTCCACGAACTCTTCGACGAACTGGAGTTGAGCTTTTCGATTACCTCTGGAATTTTCTCGTTATCATTGGATTTTATACGTCTTTCCTAAACCTGCCACTTTGATCTGCCCCAAAGAACATACGATTTACGTTGATCTTTCATACCTTCTTTTTTCTTTTTGTCTCTCTCTCTCTCTCTCTCTCTCTCTCTCTCTTTTTCTTCTCTTTATCTTTGTTATTTATATTAAATTTTACTTATTAATTTACTTAGTTTATTTCAATTTTATTAAATTTATTTAATTATTAATTAAGTAATTTATATTATTTAATTTCTTAGTTTTTTTTTTAATTATAACATTATACAGGAAATATTATTTAATATGAATAATACATAATGTGAATTATCTATTCATTCGAATGGATATTATAATTATAAAAAAAAAAACATTCGAGGGTTTATTATTAAAAAAAGGAAAAAGAAGTGATGTTTTCTAATTATTTTTAAAGTTTTTCTTTTATAAAAGGATATATAAATCGAGAGAACGAGATTTTTTTTTCTTTTCTTTCTTTTCTTTTTTTTTTTTCTTTTTTTTTTTTTTTAAGAAAAAAATCGAGATCTGAATTATATTAATATTTGTTTTTTTAATTTATTTTTTTCGTTTAATTTATTTACTTATTAATGGACAATTTACATAGGATACAGCTCACTTTACAAGTTACGCTACATGCATAATTTGTAACTTTTAACTATTACAGCAATATATATATAACTTTGTTTATTAGCAATCAAAAGTTATTAAAAAGGTTGATGATTATTTAAAAGAAAAAAAAATATCAGAAGTTATGAAATTAAGCTAAAAAAACAAAATTTGTTATGACATAAAGATTATTAGAATGTAAGCCGACTGAAAATTATTTATTAATTAATATTTCATTATTATTAATTATTAATATATTATTAAAGAAAATACGTCTATTAATTATAATATAACACGAATTGAAATTTTTGCATTATGTTATGTCAATATTGTATGGATCAATATCAAAAATCTGTTATCGATCTTATAATTAAGGAAAAAAAAAAAAATTATTATTAATTATAAAATTAAATTATAATATATGAACGCAAAGTCACAATTTTTGTGTTTTCGTTATACGAATCAGTATTACATGAACACCCGTTATAAATAGGATTTTATGGTACTGTTAAAAATCTTATAATTAAAAGAAAAAAAAAAAAAAAAAGAGAAAAGAAAGAAGGATTATTATCGAACAATAATTACATTATAAAAATATTTTTTTCGAACATTTGAAATATCCCAAGGATTTTGTGAAAAATTATGTGAATTAATATTATTTTACTATACTCGAACATTTGTTTTACATAATTAAAAGTAAAGAATAACCTTTCGTTTTATATTCTTAATTTCCACGTGTACATGTTTAATTTATTTATTATTAATATCTAATAAGTAAGTAAATAAATAAATAAATAAATAAATAAATAAATAAATAAATAAATAAATAAATAAATAAATAAATAAATGAAATAACCAAGGTATCTCGTTAAAATTTCAATATTTGTGAAGTATTCCGTTATAGTAAAAAGTTTAGAAATAGCTTATATAGATCAAACACGATGGATCAAACATTAAACATTCTCTCAATATATTTTTTTTTTTATAAAGTTTTCATATATATATATATATATATATATATATATATATATATATATATATATATAAGTACATATATTAGCGTACAAAAGAATGTACGTAAAAGAGAAAAAGAGAAATAGAAAGAGAAAGAGAGAGAGAGAGAGAGAGAGAGAGAGAGAAAGAGAGAGAGAGAAAAAGAAAAAGAAAGAGAGCAAAAGAGAAAGATAGAGAATATTCGATCATTCGATCAAATTCGTATGCCGGTCTTGTCCTCGACTCGCTTCGTAGTCCGGATTGAGTTAGCCTATCATTGCACGAGTTGCGATATATACGAGAATCGCTCGTAAAATCGGGAAGAGGATCGTGGCCGATGTTGAACGACGAGGACGAAAAGGACGATGAGGAGGAGGAGGAAGTAGAGAAAGAGAACTGAGAAGTACGATGCAAAGAGACATTGAAAAGAGAAGGAGAAGTAGGAGAGGGAGAAGGAGGAGGAAGAGGAGGAGAAGGCAAACGGGAGGTGAGTGCAACCAATGAATACAAGATTTTACCTCTTTTTTCTATCCCCTTTTACTTAACCCCTTATACTTTTTCAACTCTTTCACTATGACATCATCATACTCTCTCAATCCATTTGAATGACTTATAATTGTACTTATATATTTGCATCTATATATATTTATATGTTATATGTATAATTAACATCTATATATATATATATATACATAAATATATATATGTGTGTGTGTATGTTTATTTCTATATTTATTTCTATAAATAGACAAGATAAAACAAAATTATGCTATTTGTTAGAAGGAAAATAAAAGTATTAAAAATTTAAAGGACTCGATAATATTAAACATTTATTCACATATTTCAGTTAAGTTTCATCTATATATATATATATATATATATATATATATATATATATATATATATATATATATATATGTGTATGTGTGTTTATGTATATATTTCTACAGTTCCATCAACAGATATAACATGAAAGTAGGCTATCTATTAAAAGGGAAGTTAATCAAAGAATTAAAAAATCAAAAGGCTATCAATAAAAATCGATTTACATATTTTGATTAAGTTTCAATTAAATCTCATTTCCGTCTCTGTAATTTACATTAGAGGTATATTCTATGACAAATTAATGATCTAATTGAGTTTAAAGATCGAACGGAAACGTTTGATTGTATACACTTAAATTACATAGTCACGGTAATGTTAAAATCACAATGGTCGAACAATCGGAACGGATATTGAATTCAAAATAGTACTAATCGACCTTAAATCGAGACTTTCGATATTCTAACTATTTCAATATATCTGTAGCTACGTATTTATTTATATATATATATATATGTGTATATATATATATGCGTACGTTAAATTCAGGAACGAGTTATGCCGAATTTACGGTGG
>NC_062204.1:745051-757551 GCF_912470025.1 Vespa velutina | reverse complement strand
ACCTACCCTATATCCTCTCTTTACCTCCTTTAAAATCCTCTTTCTACCTATCCAACCAACAGAACCCCCTTTCTACTTTTCCCACCCTACTCAGTCCAGCCAACCCCATTTTCTCATTCCCATTTCAGGTTAACGCGAAATCAAGCTTCTAGTTGTTTCCAAGGACTTCTACGAAAGTGATAATGCCCGGGGGTTATACTCATTCGTCGAAATAATCGGCGAAATTAATTTGACTGATCCCGAACAATTAACAAAAGGCACACACTTAAGATTCACTTCGTCGTAATTAGTCGAGAAACGTGCAACCGGAGATG
Source organism: Vespa velutina (assembly GCF_912470025.1). NCBI lineage: Eukaryota > Metazoa > Arthropoda > Insecta > Hymenoptera > Vespidae > Vespa > Vespa velutina. Next base: position 757,237 of record NC_062204.1, on the reverse strand, counting down.
GTGATGATACAGAGATAAAGAGAGAAAGAGAGAGAGAGAGAGAGAGAAAGGGTGAAAGGGGTGGAGGGTGAGAGGTGGGATGTAGTCGTATACGTGCGCGCGGTTGGTAGATGAATAAGTAGATACTTCCCGCATGAATATATAACTAGGAGAAAGTAAGTTTAATTGTTTTCCCAAGAATACTTATTAACCATGCTCGATCATTGAAACGAGCTTAGAAAGCAAATATTATTGGTAAGTCGGATATCTCTTCTTACATCAGATACATAATATAATGTCTATTATATAAATAGTCTGATGATTTTCCATGAATGAAAATGGAAATGAGAAGAGATTTTTAGCGTAGCTTTGTAAATATTTCTCTCTTTCTCTCTCTCTCTTTCTCTTTCCTTATTTTCTTTCTTTTTTTTCTTCCTCTAACTTCTTTTTCTTTTGATTTTTTTTTTATAGTTGTTGTTGTTGGTATTGTTTATTCCATCGTTCGTTCGTTTCTTTTTTTTTTTTTTGTTTTTGTTTTTTTCTTTTTCTCTCGTAAGCGAAGAAACTCCTATAAGAGAAAATTCTCTCGTCGTTTCATCGAATAAATAAATTATTTCAGATAACTTTGGAAAATTATCTAGTATTCCTTTTGTCCGAAATTCTATCTAAAATTTTAGTACTCACTACGAAATATAATTTTGATATTGGAACTCCACTAGAAATTCATTTGATAATAATAGATATTCTAATGGTAAGATATACGTCTATGAAATCCTTTTACAATAGAATATAAGAGATACGATTTTATCAAGAAATTTTAATATCAATTTGGTCGAAGTATTCTTGGCATAGAGAATCGCTAATAACCGAGTACTATCTAATAATATAAAATTTAATCCTAGAAAAAAAAAGAAAAGAAAAGAAAAAAAAAGAAGAAAAGAAGAAAAAAAAGTAAATATATTTATATAAACTCTGAAACGAGTGTGGCATTTTCAATGTAAAAAAAAAAAGAAAGAAAAAAGAAAAAAAAATCTTTTTAAAGATAACGAAAGAGATAGAGAAGAAAGAAGAAATAAGAGGGGAGGATATGGGTGTATATATATATATATATATATATATATATATACAGTTAATCTTTCAGATGTCGTCAATTTGACGTATGGGTACAAAACGTTTTTAGATTATCTCTTAGCGAATTGAGAAGAATTCCTTCTGCAAATTCCATCGTATTCCTCGAATAAATTTCTCACACTAGCATCTTACATAGCATTCCTTTGCGAAGCGATACTTCATACGTTTCCGTGTCGTAAGTTTGGACGAGCAGAATCCAAGGACCTTAACCGTAGAGATTCGATTCATAGGGTGAATCTTCTGCGTTACTAAGGGAAAGCCACGTAAATCATATCCGGTGAATAGAACTCTGGTGAGATGGCATAGCTTCCGAATAAGAAAGACGAGAGAGAGAGAGAGAGAGAGAGAGAGAGAGAGAGCGAAAGAAAGAAAGAAAGAGATAGATAGATAGAGATAGAGAGTCAAATGAACGAGAGTGTCTAATGGACTTCGAGAGAAAGATGGACTTTGTTCTCATCTTCCTTTTCCTTCCTCTCTTCGTCCTATCGATATCGTCATCAATTCTCAATTGTACCAGTTTAACGTGTGAGAAAATCAAACGTGAAAATCATTTTGAATCGTTCGTAGTAGTAGAAAATTACTATTCCTTTCTCTCTCTCTCTCTCTCTCTCTCTCTCTCTCTCTCTTTCTCTCTCTTTCTCTCTCCTTTCTCTTTAATAATTCAAGACTCGGCTCGTGTTAAACTTTCAACGAATTTCGTGGCTTGTCCTCGTATTTCAAAATGGATGCTATTCTTTCCTTTTCTCTCTTTCTCTCTCTCTCTCTCTTTCTATTTTACGTTAAAAGCATTTACGAAAATCTATTTCCCACTACCGTGTCATCCGTTCTATAACTTTAACTTCTCGCGGTGTATCTGTTCTTATGACGAACAATAACTTTACAAAGACACAATCAAAACTTGACGATGCTCTGAATTAAATAGAGAGAGAGAGAGAGAGAGAGGGGGGGGGGGAGAGAGAGAGAAATGTTCATAGAGATAATAATAATGACAGTAATAATAATAATAATAATAATAATAATAATAGATGTTAACACGTAAATACGCATGTATGTATATCTAAAAGTCTTTATACGTTCATACTGGTAAATAGTTTTCGATTGTGATAAGTGTTGTCTTTTACAATGATGTACCGTGGAAGGTGATTAATGTAACGAGCTTGATTAGACTAAGTTTGAAACTATGACGTGTGTTATAGGTATCGATCGATTTGAACGAACTGATGGAAACAACCGTGAATGTATACATGAAGTGTCAAGTATGAATATCATACATCTCTCTCTCTCTCTCTCCTACTTTGTTTGTTATTCCCAGAAGAGAGAGAGAGAGAGAGAGAAAGAGAGAAAGAAAGGAATATTTCGATCGATTTGAAACAATAAGAATAACGAATCGAGTAATGCAAAGTTCGAATTACGTTAGAAATATTGCAATTCGATCGAACGTGAAAGCTAAAACAAATTGAATCGAAATATTTAAGGAAGACAAAGAGAAACCCTATTGATTTTCTACGGATCAAACTTGAAAGCTAAAATAAATTGAATCGAAATATTTAAAAAATGACAAAAAAGAAATAGTTATAAATTTTTTACATAATAATTTTAACCTCACCAAAAAGTTTTTCCATTTAGATCATATAAAGCGATGTGCGAGAATAAAATATTTACACGTGGAGATTTTTTTCGAAAATGATTTCACGTCGGACACAAACATACAAATTTTATGTCCTTTTCCTTTTTCCTTTTTTTTTTTTTTAGATATTTATTGAGCTCAGTTGTGTATTTTAAAATTTTGCAAAAGTTTTTTTTTTGTTTTCTTTTTTTTTTTTTTTGTTTTTTTTTTTTAGAAATAATGATCTTCTTTTAGAGACATTAAACTGTTCGTGATTTCACATCCAAGAACTTTATCTTCATATAAATATGAATAATAATGATTACCAATTTATTTTCATTGTCCATAGCCTTTATGAACTAAAATCTGTCGGTGATCTTTAAATAAATCGGTTTATTAAATCGTTATTTTTGTTAATTTTTTTAACAGCTCTTCCTGTAATTCTATTTTTCTTTCTTTCCTTCTTTTTGCTTTTGATTTTAATAAAACAACATAAATTCATTTGTCAAATTAAATTCAATTCAAGAAGTTCTATATCTGTTCCACTTATATAATTTTCATTCATTTTTCTTGTTTTTAAGTAGGTGATATTATTTATGAACACTTTCTTCTAACGAATGCACACTATAACCTAAATACTTAATATCTAAAACCTAAATATCAACGCGTCTTATATAAAAAAAAAAAAAAAAAAAGAAGAAAGAAACAAATAAGTATCAAGATTAATTGTATTTATCATTTGTTATAAAAGATTAAAAATGCAAGATAAAAAGACACATTATCATATCGTTTTTTTTTGACAACACGTAAAAAATTGTTAGAGCTTGAACTAACATATTTGTTAGTTGACCTTTGCATCTTCCAATTTATTCCAATCCTTATAAAATTATTTTCAAAGGAAAAGATTATTAAAAATTTTAAATCCTCTAAAATACATCTGAAGGAATTTTTTTTTTAAAAAGAAATATTAGAAATTTTTCAAGGATGATATTACGAAATTGCTTTAAAGATGGCATCGATAAAAACGTATAATATAATTTCAGTCATAAATATAAAATTAGCGTTTAAATTTCTTTGACAAAAAAAAAAAAAAAAAAAAAAAAAAAAAAAAAAAAAAAAAAAAAAAAAAAAAGAAAAAGACGAGAAGACATTCTAACCAACTTAATAAATCGTAATTAATAGGACATGTTATATATTTGTCTTCTTTCTTATCAAATTTTTTATCCTCTCATCTTGAACTGAAATTATTAAGGTAGTAGGTACTCCATTTATAATTTTATCTTACGACGTAGACATGCATTATTAGTCTCTTATTTACTTTATGTACTTGATTATCTTGCGTTGGTTCTATTCCTTATCTCTTAATGTTTCATGTTTAAAAATAAAATGACGTTTTTATTGGACAGTGATTTTATTGCTATCTAACAGAAAAAGAAATTTAATCGTTCACCAACACGAACATACTAAATAAATTTTTTGCCATTAATCAAAAAAGAACTATAAAGTATAATCGATTCGAGACTCGACGAATCTAATAATATTCGTAATATATATATATATATATATATATATATATATATATATATATATATATATATATATATAATAATATTATTTATAAATTTGTCATTGTCATTAAAATTTATTCATACGTTATGAGATTATAATTTCGCTTTGAAGAAATATTGCAACGAAAAAAAAAAAAAAAAAAAAAAAAAAAAAAAAAAAAAAAAAAAAAAAAATAAAAAAATAAATTCTCCGAATCGAAGTACCAATATAATTAAATAGACAACGTGAATGCGTTGTAAATAACGTTTACGTTATCCATTATTTCGCAAGTTCGTGATTGTTGTTATAGAAATGACGTTTGTCGTTGACCTCGTCGTTGTCGTTAAATGTGTAGGAGGAACGATAGAAGAGAATCGATTTTACCGGTCTACTGCGAGCGAAGCTTAGTCAGGAGAATTGCAAAGACGCCGATGACTAACTACATATGCACAACAATAGAGGTCGTGTTAGACTATGGGAGGCATGTACCGCGTCAGCGTCGATCTAACGCGCGTCAAATATTACACGGAATTACATCCTGCTGGTTGTTGGTGGTATCGCTGTTGCTGGCACACCTCTAACTATAACCCAATGTATACCTATCTCAATAGTTTAAGACATACGTCGGCTACCTGACGTTAAATCACTCTTTTCCAAAGGTCATCATACAAAGCTCGTGACATTTATATATGTGGATCATTAGATCGTTATAATAAATATTCTTGATAACGTTAATCCCGTTAACTACGTCATATTTGATTATACGTATATCATTTTTATCATTTCTCTTCTTTCTTTTTCTATTTGTTTTTTTTTCTTATTTTTCTTTTTTGTCATTTGAAGTCAGGTTGAATATCGTAAAAGGAAAATTTTAAATATATTATCCGATGACTTTCAATGATTTAATATTAAGAATTTAATATTAAAAATGATCATGTATGTTTTATATTTGTTTAATAATTTTTTATATAAACTCTCAAATACCTTGATATAAAACGCTTTAATGTTTGATCGTATCGTAATTAATAAAGCAAATTTCTTTATGTCGAGCTATTACGTAAAACTTTCGAACAAAAGTAATTTTGCCTCTTTCTTTATTCGTTTTGCAAACTAAAATTAAGCACACTCTCGTAGAATATAAATCTAGAAGAAAGAAAGTCTTCACTTATTTCGTTAAAATATTCACCCTCTTCGCGCTCTTACAATAACTAAGTATATCTAATAAATTATCAGAGAAAAATGTTCTTCAATAAAATTTTCTTTTCTTCTTTTCTTTTTTCCCCTTTTTATTCGTTCGGAAGGAAAAAATAATTGCAAATATACAAATTGTACATTTTTAATTAATTATACAAATAATTATCAGAATAACGTAATGTTTTTACGAAATTCGATAAAGATTGATATCGAAATAAGTATGTGTGTGTGTGTGTGTATACGCGCTCGTGTGTGTATGTGTGCGTATTCTTTTCAATCAAACAAATCACATTTTATTGTAATAACAAAAACCATTTATTTTATAATTATCAAACAAATAACGGGGGCATTTAAAAATGATATCTATTTCTGTTTCTCATCAGTAATGCGTTAAATATTAATGAAAACATTCTACGAACATATGAAATAACAATAGAAAAATGGCGTATCTATCAACGAATCCTTTGTTAACTTAAACGTTTAGTGGAAGATTTCAAGGATATTCAATCCGCTTCGAAGTTGTCTTTCAAATCGCTCGACTATAATTACAGAGTACTTGCCAGTTAAAATCGTCAAAGAGTGAAATCACTATCTAAGATTATAATTTCCACGGTCGGGGATGAGTTAGCTTGTCATACTGAAATAATTGAGTAAATAAGCACACTTATTTCTGATGAAATTCTAAGAAAAAAAAAAAAAAAATAAATAAATATTCAATGATATTGATTTTCTCAATAATTTTATCAGCTTATCGTTATTTTCAAATAATTACATTTTGTGTGTGTGTGTGTATGTATATATATATATATTATTTTATAATATTTTAGATGTCGTTTGATTAAACGACGCTTATAATTTTCATTTATAATTTTTATAAATTTCAATTTCATTAAGATTAATATTATTATTTCTATCTACTTTAAGATATTTCACGAGTTAATATTTCGTTATTTAATTATTATTATTATTTTAGACTTACAATTTTTTCATGATTATTTAAAGACAATTTCATTGGAATATTTAATTAATTAAAAAAAGGCACAGAAAGATTTTACAAGAAGGAAACAATTATTAAATTAACGGATTTAAACGAAAGACAAATATTTTATTTCGTATATTTTGACGGATGAAATCTCATGAAACTTTTTTTTTTTTATATTCCTTTTTCTCTTTTTTCTATCGCTTCTAAGAAAGAAGATATTTAACTGGCCATTAATTTATTGTAATCAACTTGTATGGGGTACGATCAAAGTAAAAAAAAAAAGAAAAGAAAAAGAAGAAAAAAAAGAAAAAGAAAAAGAAACAAATAATCATTATGAGTGTGATGTGATTAATGCTCGTGACTCAGGTAATTAACAGTGCCTTGCGTCCGTGCAGAGTTACTCTCTCACGTAGCTTTCGCGGTACTCGCTTTTCCTCCTAAATCAGTAGGAAAGCTAGCTTCTAATCTCTTGACGTGTCCTATCCGCGTTTCAAACTCATGCCATATGTATGCGCGTGTATATGTATGTATATATATATGTGTGTATGTATGTACGTATATATGTATGTGTGTAAGTATGTATGTATGTATTTGTACTAGGTAAAGTATGTTTGGTAGAAGGAAACCTGAAGGAAGAAAGGAAGAGAGGGAGGGAGGGAAGGAGGAAGGAAGAAGGACTAGTATCGGTACGTAGAACGTAAGCGCAACGAGAGAAGCCGATTAGCTAGTAGATCGGAACGAGCTACGCCGCTTAATTAAGGCCAATCGAGTTAACGAATATACTTGCGAATATACCCCACCACCTTCTACGGTGTACGTGGTTAGTATATATATGTGTGTGTGTGTAGGTACATGGTACGTGTACAATATGTATACGATTACAAGCGTATTTGTAATGTTGTTTGTACATTTACATGGAAATATATATATATATATATATATATATATATTATATATATATATTATATACATATACATATACATACACATACATACCTATATAAATATATACTATGTGTACATATTTTAAGATTGAATTAACTGGTACAATACTCGTATGTCGATTAACTAACAAAGGATATAGCGATTCAACCAGTTATTCTATTTCTCTTTGCCGTCTAATGCAATGTTACTAATTCTTGGTACAAGTTGGCTAATCTGACGAACAATAATGATAGTCGTGGTTAGTAGGGCGGGCCGGGGGGAGGGGAGGGGAGAGAGGGGATAAGTCCGAAAACAAATATTCGTGTAACTTGATATCACGTTATGTTATAGTCCTTTCCATGAAATAGAATCCTCGGAGTAGGAACATTCGATTTGAAAAAAACAAAAAAAATTAATCTAATAAAATATATATGTAATAGATACTATCTCTATAATTTTATATAACGTAAACGGGTATGCTTATACGTTTACATAATACGTTTACATGTGTTCCTATAAACATGTATTTAAACGTAGTAAAAGTAAATATTTATAACAACAATATATATATATATATATATATATATATCCCATACGTCTCGAAGCGTACTTTTTAAATTTATGGTGTATAAGACGATATTGTTTTTCACTTTTATATCCAGCGTAACCCAAGGTACATTGAATTGATTTTTTAATTAAACTTTGTTCTTCCATTACTGCAATATCATAGACTTATTGGAATATATATTATCAATACATTTAAACATATGAATACGCATATATATATATATATATATATAATATATACAATATATAATATATATATAATATATACAATATATAATATATATATATATATAGACGTAAAACGTATTTCTAGAAAATACTGGATAGATAGGTATATATTAAGTGGAAAATTCGCCCAGAAAGCTTTCGAGCTACGTCCTGTAGAAATTGCCTTCTCTCTTCGTTGGGCAAACGCCGTCCTGCCAAAGCGATACGTTCGTCCTTTGAATCTATGAATTCCAATATATACGTAAAGAAAGATACGTAGAGAGTCGTAGAGAAGTATATGTGTGTGTACATGTACATATGTATGTATACATGTGTGTGTGTGTGTGTATGTATTACCTTCTCTATCTCTCTCTCTCTCTCTTTCTCTCTCTGTATTTCTCTTTCTCTCTCTTATACGCTATCTCCGTTCCGTTAGCAACCACAATGGCTTTCGTCGATAATTCAATAGTGGTCTCGAATCGACCTCGATTATTTCTCGTGTTGGAAGGACCATGAAACTTGTAAGTCTCTCTCTCTCTCTCTCTCTCTCTCTCTCTCTCTCTATTTTTCTCTCTTTTTTTTCTCTTCCATGCGTGTTTTTACTTTGTACAACCATACATGTATACGTAATACTATCTAACTACCTACACATTGTGTAAAAAACCGTCTGTATATGTAGGGTGGATACTTCAAAAAGAGAGAAATTGGAACTCGTGTTTTTAGCCAACTCGGAGGAGAAAAATCGAATCCTCCTGTGCCCTGCGAAACTCCTTTCTGTCGCCGTTAAGAAGGACAGAAAGCAGGAAAACGTTCGTCCTTGTTAGGATTTACTCTAGCTGTTCGTATAAAAACGGTGACGTTGGATCATCATGGAAAGGGGGAGGGGGTAGGGAAGGGGAGCGGTGGTGCGGTGGTGCGGTGATGGTGGTGGTAGAAAACAGGATGGTAAAGAAGGGAAAAAGGGGGGATAGAGAGGGTGGTAAAAGGGTTGGAGGCTGATAAAGGTGGGGAGGAGAGGATGGTCTGTTCCATTTCAAGAGCAGACACGGGCGATTAGCTGGCTCTCGAAGTATCGTCTCTGTTTGCCCGGTAGTCGGGAAGCTGATTAACGACGGATGGACGCGAAAGCTCGCTTGGATTGGAAAAAGTCTTTGGCGAGGATGTGCCGGTGAGAAGGGGCAGAGGGAGGGATAGGAATAGGTGGCGGATGTTGAGAGGAGGAGAAGGAGGAGGAAGGAAGGGACGAGACGAGGTTTAAAATGAACCGATTCGTGGAAATATTTACAACGAAACGAAACGATTCGATTACTTTTTCTCTTATTGACTTATAAAATACATTCTTTTTTTTTAAATAAAAAAAAATTAAAATATATTTATTATAGGTATAAAATAAGGTTATGTAAAACAATGACGAATAAAATACTTCGGTGCTCTATATATATATATATATATATATATATATATATATATATATATATATATATATATATATTTATATGTGTATATAGGTATATAGTATAGATATGTATGAGATAAGAGGATCAAATGTCACGGATAGATAACTGTTACTTTGTTAAAGAAACGAATACAATTTAGATAAAATCCGTCAGAAATATATATTATTGAAATTTGTTCGATCGTTGGAATCAGTCGGGGGAAAAAAAAAAAAGTAAAGAAGATTTAATAAGAGAATCGTAAATGATAAGTTCTTATACTTCGAAGAAGTATAAGATTAAAATAAGAAATAAGGGTGAAATATAAATGATGGATCGAGAGAAAATAACGATCGAAAGTCGACGGTGGTGGCTACAGGAAGCTTGTTACTTTATTACGAGCGCTCCGCTGAGTTTTAATTTAAAGCTTGAGGAAATATTAAGACGGGACTTTTCATTAAATTAATTCGCTTAAACTCGAGCGAGCGGATACGATCTAAAAAGAGAAAAAAAGACTAGAAAGAAAGAAAGAAAGAAAGAAAGAAAGTGTGAGAGAAAGAGAGAGAAATAGAGAAAGAGAGATAAAAAAAAAAGAAAAAGAAAAGAAGGTCGGTTAAACGGCTTCTTCTACTTTTGGTTGATTCTCGTTTGTGGCCACGTCTAAGGTAAATTACAACCAGATTGTGAGAATATGATAAGCAAGACATTAGCGGACTTGCTTTTTAAATTTACCCGAAGAAATAGAGAAATAGAAAGTGGAAAGGGAGCACAAATTTAACATGCTCTCAAGGAAAAAACGAACGATCTTTCCTACTGGGAGAAACATTATCGCGACGAGATATACACTACCTCTGGAATGGAAAAATATCATAAATATTATATCTTATGATGGTGTAAGGAACGAACGGTCGCACTACGAATGAATAAAAAGTGTCGAGTATCTTTTTCTCGAGGTTGGAGAGAAGAAGCTGTTCGTGAGAGATCAAAGACCTTGTGCTCTTTCTCTCTCTCTCTCTCTCTCTCTCTCTCTTTCTTTTTCTCTCTTTCTCTTTTTCTATTTCTCGATGGATTCTCTCGTCTCGATATGTGAGCCGAGGAGGTAAACTTTTCTAAGGAAAAGTATCGAGGAGTACTAAATTACGTTCGAACCCGGCCGTGAAGGCGTTAAGGACACCGAACGAACTTTTCTCGGATTCTTTGAACGGCAGGAAGGTCCGAGAGAGCATGCTCGTTTATCTACTTTCTGTCGCATAGGTTTCCAATCTGTTGACTTACGAATACTTAAGATGGTTGAACGTAGGTAAATGTCTATTCGAATAATATCGGCCAAGTTATCGTTTCCATCTCGTCGGTGTCTTCTTATTCTTCTTCATCTACTTCATTTTTTTTCTTTCTTTTTCTTTTTTCTTTCTTTTACATAGAATGAAAATAATTTCTATCAAAAGAGAGAGAATTATGGTTTAAAACCATTGAATCCCATTCGTCGATGGGAAGGAGGAAGAACGATTTTGTGTTCTATCGATAAACGTCATTTAATTTTGTAAACTTTATTTTCATATATATCTCAATATCATTATCCAATAAGAGTAAGATCTGTACTATAATAATTAAAATACAAACATAAATTTTTTGATATATTTTATAATGTTAAAAACAAATTCGTCAATGTAATTTGAGATATAAATCGATTTTTTGCTAAATAGATTAAACGTCTTAATAATTAATAAAATAAGAAACTAGATTATGTACTTATATACTATATAGGTATGTATATATAATATATATATATATGTATGTATGTATGTGATGTATTTCGAGCATTAAAATTACATTAGCAAAACTTTAAATAGGAGAATAATTTCTTTTACGTGTCATTTTTAAATTAATACATGTTAAATTTGATTTATTATTATAGAATACATTCTGAATATACACATACATATATAATTTACGTAGATAGCCACGTAATCCGATAACTTACTCTTAAATCGATATTATACTTCTCTCTCTCTCTCTCTCTCTCTTTCTCTCTCTCGTTTTAGCGTGATAATAAAAACGAAAAGAATTCGATGAAAAGTCTCGACACCGATGTTCCGCTCTCGCAAATCCATTTACTTTGACCGCATACATGTATGTATGTATGTATGTATGTATGTATATATGGATATATACATAGGTAGGTACGTACACAGATACGTACACAGTTCGATATTATTCAAAATCGGGCTACGCGTCGATAACTTCCTCCCTTCCATTCTCTCTCTTCCTCTCTCTCTCTCTCTCTCTCTCTCTCTGTCTCTCTCTCTCTCTCCCTTTCTTCCTTTTTCTCTCATGTTCGTTAATACGTATATGTCAAAAAGCATACGATACGATTTCTCTAACGCGTTAATACGACAAAACTCAAAGCCATGTTTTAATGCGTGCTTGTTCGACGAGGAGTCGAATTATTTTTCGTTTGGTTAAATACACCGTCGAAACGAATTCCACGTCATCCACAAAGGCCATCGACGGAAATAAAGAAAGAGAGAAAGAGAGAGAAAGAGAAAGAGAGAGAGAGAGAGAGAGAGAGAGAGAAAAGAGGGTAGAATGACAGATAGAAATTTACGAATGAACGA
>NC_062204.1:737551-740051 GCF_912470025.1 Vespa velutina | reverse complement strand
TTTATCCAAACTAATTCTATGTAAAAATGAGTCGTTATTTGAAAAAGTTAAAAAGAGACTAGCAGGGGTGAAGAGGAGTGAAGAGAAGCAATAAATCGAAAATTTGTTTTCCTATTTTCTTCTTCCATGGAGAGATATAGACAGTTCTATTTACGTCAGTCATATAATACAGGTGTTTTCCGCTTTAGCAGATTTGGGAGTACGATTTTTTTCTCTTTTGTAAAATATATTTCAAAAAAAAAAAAAATAAATAAATAAAAAAAATAAAAAAAAAAAAATAAAAATAAAAATAAAAATAAAAATAAAAATAAAAATAAAAATAAAAATAAAAATAAAAAAGAACAATTAGGAATTATATTGAAGCAGATAAGTGAGTATATTTCTAAAGTAACATTTTAATTATTATTAAGCTCAGTGTCCGTACACAATTCCGAAGAAATTTACTTTTCGATAATTATTTTTTCAATTATTATAAAGCGTAAGATTTGAAGTTTACAATATTACAAAAAGTAGTCGTGTAATAATCGCGTAGGATTTCTATTTTTTAAGATAAAATAAATTTCTGTTTAGTTCGAGATTATCATTTTCTTCTTTTTTTTTTTTTTTTTTTTCTTTTTTTGGTAATAATTAGTTATAACTGATTCGAAAGCTTTAAGTTCTATTTTTAAAGCGATCGAAATAATGACTCGAAATAAAAAAAGTATTTGATAATTATGTAACAAAAGAAAAGATTTGAATTTTAATGAAAAATTTATTTTTGTCAAATATTATTATATTATTGAGTTAGAGGAGATTACTCATAAGAATAAGCGGGAATTAACACAAGTTTTAATTATTAATTAACTTTAGATTGAATTTAACTCTTAATACTATATATATATAGTGTTAGATATACATATATACATATATATATACATATAATTAATATGAGTGTCGTTGTAAGTAAAAAGACAGAATATAGTAATATAAAAAAATATAATAAAAATCGAAAGGAAAGTAGGTCAAGGATTCAGGCCCAGGTATGTATACACGAGTTCTCCCCTAAAGAAAAAAAATAATCATAAAAAGAGGCATACTTAAATACGACCATGGGCATAACCATAAAGATGAAAAATATGAAAAAAATTCGAAATGCTATATTAAATAAGGTAAAATCTTATTGATATAGCTGTAATACGTTGCATTTATAATTTTTAATTATAATAAATTTTTATTTTATTACAGTTATAATTTATTATATATATATATAATTAATTCTATTTACTTTCTTTTTTGCTTTCTACATATTATATATTCATAAAAACAATTAAGAGGTTCAAAAAGAATAAAATTTTTTTTTAATCATTATCACTAAGTTAAGATATAACAGATAAATAATACGGATGCCAAATTCGAATCAATTAAAGAGGAAAAATAATTTTGATTAACTGGCATCAAATTACTTTGTATAAAATTGAACAATATTTATTGATAATTCGATGACAAATATGTTATAAAATTTCTGTTGTTATAAGGATTAATATATATGATCGAACGATTATGAAACATTTATAAGAATAATAAAAGTAGATCAAGAATATATCCGATGATTAAACGATGAATTCTCAAACAAAGTGATAAAATGAATTATCAAAAATCTTTTAAACAAACACTCAAACGAAGGATCTAACCAAACGCATGAAATATTAATTTAAATACCCACTTCGAACATTCCTTTTTTCCTTTTTCTTTTTTTCTCAAAAATTATTGCATTATTTTATGCGAACTCATATTAGAAATATCCGTGACACATAGAATGTATATGAACAATTATTTCATATTATTAATTCATGGCAAGACAAAAACATCCAATTGCATTTATAAGTTTCTTTTAAATTTCCGTGTATTTTTTATCCTATCAGAAGGATATCACAAGAATCCTTGACTCATCCTTTTGAATTCTAGAAATTGAAGAAACGGAAAATAACCTTCGTGAACAAGGATCTCTAAGTTCTTTAGGACTTCCTTATTACGAATTTTTCAATAGGATAAACTATCGATAGAATTCCATTGGAATTTTCTCTATCATTGTGATGACATATTAACTGTTTCAAATATTGGTCATTCTAAAATATATTAGAGATAATATAATAAAGAGAAACGGAAATATGAAAGTAGAGAAAAAATGTACAATATGGAAAACGATAACGCTTGCCTACTATAAGTTTACTATGATATGTGTGCGGTTTTGTAAAACTTTTACACGACTGACTAAAATCATGCCACGTTTGTGAGAAAACCTACGAAAAATCATGACGGAAGGGAAAAAAAATGGAATCGTTTTTTCTCTCTCCCTCTGTCTACCCTCCTCTCTCTCTCTCTCTCTCTCTCTCTCTCTCTCCTTCTCTTTTCCTCTTATTCGTGTAATACGACAAAATTTACATAAAACTTTTATTTCTTTCTTTCTTTTTCTAGGTTGGACGTATGTATGTATGAAAAGCATAATAAAAGAACGACCACG
>NC_062204.1:727551-732551 GCF_912470025.1 Vespa velutina | reverse complement strand
TAGGTAGGTAGGTAGGTAGGTAGGTAGGTAGGTAGGTAGGTAGGTAGGTAGGTAGGTAGGTAGGTAGGTAGGTAGGTTTTAGGTATCTTGCCTATCGAATTTCTAAACGGGAAACTATTGTCTTACGTTGCATGCTCTACTAAGGAGAAACCCTCTCTCTCTCTCTCTCTCTCTCTCTCTCTCTCTCTCTCTCTCTCTCTCTCTCTCTCTCTCTTTCGATCTCTCTCGATCTTTCGATCTCGTTCTCTTACATACTCTCGTACGATCAAGGTAAATTTATCACTCCTATCCAGAGATCCTGCCAGAGATCGTTTTAATTTCCTCTCTAGTTTTATCGACCTAACGATAATCTAAACGAGTTAATAAAGATTCAAATGTTTTTCTTCTTTATTCTTAAGTCGAACGAGATCTATGTAAATACATATATATACATATATATATATATATATATATATGTATATATTAAAATTATATATAATAATATTTTTAATAAATTCATTGAACAATAAAATGAAATAAACGAGATATATATTACCGCGATTAATTGAACGAAAATCAATTTTGAAGTCTTGATTGATTGGCCAAAGAGGAATTGATCTCGATATGTTAGATAAGTAAGCAAGTCGATTTCCTATGGGAAAGTTAAACTTCTTAACTATTTTTCGATAACTCATACGTCTTACTATTTCAAAAATCATGAACATTTATCGATCCCAACATCAAAAAGTGGGTCGGCCTACAAACTTTTATAAGGATTCGCACGTATTCGATAAGAATATAAAAAGGATAGAAGAGGTTTAACATCGAAGAAAGTAACTAGGCCAAAAGGTACTGGTTTATATTATTAGCAGAGAATAAAATGATAACTTATAATACATACGTACGTACGTACATACGTTTGATCCTTCGATAATCCATCGTATTTTTTTCTTTTTCTTTTTTAATTAGGCACATCCACGTGCTTATTAAATATATATATATATATATATTTATTTATTTATTTATTTATACATATTTAATGTAAATGATATTCTCTTAGTGTCTTCTCTTATAAATTCACAATGGGATTCTCGTTCCACGTTCCTCTTTTCGAACGGTGTAATTTGCCGGATTCGCAGCTATGCGAAACATTAGTACATCCTCGGTCTCTGGCATTTGCCAAGGCAGACTTGGTGTGGTGGTTGGCTCGTCGAGAAGCGCGCGATATTACTTCCTGGCATCTACTTCCGCTACTCTAACTCTCTCTCTCTCTCTCTCTCTCTCTTTCTCTCTCTCTCTATTTAAAGCCACCTAACGCGTACCACCACCTTTCATATTCTCGCTGGAAACGAACCGCAACGTTGGCTACGTTGTTCTTCGCCAGACAAATTTTCGCGACTGTGTGCGTACTACCTTTATGTTCTATCTCTTTCTTTCCTTTCGTTTTTGTTTGTTTGTTTGTTTCTTTTGTTTCTTTTGTTTTGTTTTTTTTTCTCTCTTCCCCATTCCATCCCCGTCCCTTCCCCCTCTCCAACGTCGTCATCCTAAACCCTCTTATCTCTTATTTGGTTTACATCATTTAACTCTACTTCTTATCATTTTCACAATTCTACGGATAATTAGATATAAACCGTTTTATTATTTCACATATAGGATATATTTATATCGATTATATTGTACACGAGATTAATACGTGTTAGTATAACAATTTTAATACCTTTTGATTTTATTAATATTCGATTACGTTTTGAATATCGGTAAATACTTATACGATTGTAATTAATGAATTCGTTTATACTCTTCTATCATCATCATCGACGCTATTAAATAATTATTATTAACTATTTATGATATTAATATGTTCGTCGAAAAAAAAGAAAACAAAAACAAAAAAACAAGCACGAGAAGGAATGAATCTCAGAGGGAATAGTTTAACTTTGTTGTTTTATTTTTGCAATTTTATTTTTTAGTTTTTGTATTTTATTAATTTATTTATTTATTTTTTTTTTTCTCTCTTTTATTTTTATGATAGAACGATTTCATTAACGCGACGAATATTTTGAAAAAAGATGAAGAGAACAAGAAGAAGAAAGAAGAAGAAGAAAGAAGAAGAAGAAGAAAGAAGAAGAAAGAAGAAGAAGAAAGATTACAAGAGTGTAAAACGATCAATCAAATCCCAAGGATCTATAAATTCCCCCGTTATGTCTGCGTTAAACGGAGCCAGAGCTGCTCGCTCGGTTAAAGAAGGAAAAACGTTTTTCGCGTTTGGAAGATTAATTATAGTTACTCGCGGGCGAGCGAAGGCGTCCGGGCATGTTCGGCGACCATATCGTTGTTAATTAAAAATGGCGGCTAAAAACGTGTGTACGACTATACCAGATAAGGATGTTGAGACTAACGATTTATTATATAATTAATAATTTTCCTAATTTCCAAGATATTTGATTCTGTCTTTTCAAATAATATCGTTATATATGCTAATATACAACATGCCTTCTTTTACATATATTTCCTTTGATTACGTTCTACAAATTAATTCATATATATTAAATAAATTTCGGAATAATATATATATATATATATATATATATATATATATTATAAAATAAATTAATTTAAATACTTTAAATAGATAAATATTTTAATTTATTAATATATATTTAAAAGAATTTATAAGTAACATTTAATAAAATAAATTAATGTCCTTTTGCTTTGTTATTGCAGGACACCTGTATAAATTAATTAATTTTCCCTTAGCAAGGAAGAAGCATTCAAAGTAGAGAAGAACTCGACATCCGATGTTGATTCCGGATCAACGTGTTTTGCCAGTCCGAAACAGCTTGATTTCTCGTTGCACATGTGATATTGCTTCGTAGTGTTTACCGACGTTTCAGCGATGTTAAATATATATATACATATATATATATATATATATGTGTGTGTGTGTGTATGTGTATATATGTAAGTAGAACATGATATTTACTAAAAAGTTTTCCGAAACTCTTTGAACTGTTTTACGGACTGATGATCGCTTCGTAGATATATATTATATTTATATAAGTATATAAATATATTTAGATATAGTAATTATCGGGGAAAAAAAAATAGTAAAACGTTAAACTTTTATTAATGACGGTATATACAAGATTTTGTCCAACACGTAATGAGCCGAAGAAAAGACTGACAGGGATGTGAAACTAAGAAAGTAAAAAAATGATGAATAACCTTGCTAAATCTATAGCTAAATGTGATAAAGGATGACATTTTAGTAATTTCCAACAGTTATTAAATAGATAGATACTTATATAATTATTAAATATATTTCATGTGTGGTTATTATAATAAATATTATTATAAGTTATTGAATATGTTTATATATATATATATATATATATATATATATATATATATATATAAATATATATTTAATAATTATATATATGTATATATATTATATTTATATATTATAGTATATTAGTTTTATATATATATATTTTATATATTATATGTATATATATATAATATATAAATATAATAAAACTATAAGTAAAAAAATAAAAAAAAAAAAATGATAATAATAATAAAAAGATTGTTGAAATGATATAAAACGTTTAAAATTTCCAAGTTAATGGAAAAGAGTAAAATCAATTGTTAAAAGAATCGTGCATTGCACAGGTATAATGTTCGATGTTATAACGAGTCTCGTTGAGCGGTCATAACACGCGACGTGTTATTCCGCGGGGTTGGCCAATGAAATGGCCGTTTTAAAAGCAGCCCCGCGAATCTGTCACGTGCAGAAAGGCATTTCTCTTTCTCTATCTCGTTGGTTGGCTGGTTAGTTGGTTCGTTCGTTCGTTCGTTCGTTCGTACCTTCGTTCATTCGCTTATTCGCGATATCGCGAGAGCTCATCGCGTGACCGCGTGAACCTACGTAATTATGTTAAAGCTCTGACATCGAGAAACCGGAATTCACAGAATCTTTCCGTAACTTTTTCTCACTTCGAACATGTACCTCGTTTAATACGATCAACGATATTCGGTCTAACGAGCCAACAAAAGGAAGAAAAAAAAAAAGAAAAAGAAAAAAAAAGAAAAAAAAATAGAAAAGAAAAGAATAAAGAGAAAAAAAAAAAAAGATGAAAAGAAAAGGAAAAAAGAAAGGTGTAAATATATTAAACACCATCTTTCTAATTTCGAATTATATATAATGATATTCATTTCTATTTTGCTTATCAGCTAAATAACCCAAGTAAGTGTTATATTAATTGAATTTTCATCAGTATTGTATTAGACAATTTAGTAATTACCTTTGAAATAGTAACGCATTAGAGAATATAATGAGATTATATATTTACTTCGTAACCATTATCAGTTAAGCTATCTAAATCTTCTTAAATACTTGAAACCATTAACAGGTCGTATATCTTCTTTTTTTTTTTCATCGAAGAAAAACATCGATTGTCTTTCTTCTTTACGAAAATATTTCACTTAATTGTTTTTTTTTTTAACTTCGGAAACATTTATTTTAATGCGATCGTCGATAATCGGGTTTTAACGAGCTAACAACAGGGAATACAGTACACACATACATATGCGTGTTTGTGTGTGTATTTGTGTGTGATTGAGCGTGTTTGTGTACTAATACAATAATAAAAAAGGAAATAGGAAATAGAAAGAAAGAAATAGTACAGATATAATTCACTATAATTAATATAATTCACTATAATAATATAAAAGATATATTCAGATATAATTATAGTAAAATATTATTAAGCTATCTAAATCTTCTTAAATACTTGAAACCATATATCTAATATAATAAAATATATTTTACTACTATTTTTAATATATTATTATAGTACAAAATGTTTACTAATATATATATATATATATATATATACTTTTTCGTTTTCTCTATTATATCATAATATAATATTTCTATATACTCACTCAATTTTAGTTTATAATTATAATAAAAAAAAAATGAATATATTTATTTTTAAAAAATAGTAAAAATATTT
>NC_062204.1:700051-725051 GCF_912470025.1 Vespa velutina | reverse complement strand
TCCTATTTCATCGTAACGTTTGCGCGACTTGCGAACTGAAATCCGAAGAGATTTGTCGGGTTTCGTATAAAAGGGATTCGTGAGAGGACGTGAACGATTGAATTTTTAGGTCGAGCTTGAGTACGTAGACAACGGTTATGAAATATTATTTTCATGTACCTTCTCAAACATTACAGAAAAATAAAGAAAAACAATATTGTACATTTATGTAGATGCGCGTATCTAGGTATATTGCATTTGTATATATTTATGTCTGTCTATATGAGAGTCAGAGAAAGAGAGAGAGAGAGAGAGAGAGAGAGTGTGTGTGTATATGTGTTAGTCGTATGCATAAGTAAACAAATTGCACGATGCATCGTTGGAAACGCGAAATGCGTTGAACAAATCGCCGGTACGAATAGATAACGATTATCTCTTCTTTCTCACGCCCTCTCTCTATCCCTCTCTTTCTCTCTCTCTCTCTCTCTCTCTCTCTCTTTCTCTCTTTCTGTCAGTAGTAGTAGTGTGATGTCCGCTCCGATGTCAGCCGTAACTGGAAATCGCGTTTAAAGGCAGGGCCGCGGGTAAATGCAGGAAAAATACGAGTCACCGAGCCAGTAAACAGCCAATCGATCGATCTCGCTTCGCGGTGAGTCGTGTGCTAGGCAAAGCGGATCAACCATTTCGTTCCGACACGATTCATTCGAATATGTCACACGCAAAATTTTATATGTATATGTACATATATATATATATATATATGTATGTATGTATGTATGTATGTATGTATAAATATAAAATATTTTATATGTATATATATATATATATGTATATATGTATATATGTATATATGTATGTATGTATATATGTATGTATGTATATATGTATGTATGTATGTATGTATGTATGTATGTATGTGTGTATGTATGTATGTATGTATAAATATAAAATATTTTATATGTATATATATTTATGTATATATATATACATAAAAAAAAAAATATATATATATTAGGTTGGTGCGAATGAAATGTCGGATTCTTAAGTGAATATATTAAAGAAAATCCGACATTTCATACGCACCAACCTAATATATATATATGTATATATATAAAATATTCTTTATGTTATATTACATATATATTTCTTTTTTCCTTTCTTTTTTTCTTCTTTTTCTTTCTCGTTATCGTTCTTTCTTTATATTTAGATACTTTAGAGAAAAGAAAGAAAGTGAAAAATTAAATCGAAGTTTTTATTTGACTATACTAATCTCCTTACTAAAAGTTTCTTTCTTTAAAAGATTAAAGAAAAATATTAATAATAAAATAAGAAAATTGATATCGTTATTAGATGAATATATATATATATATATTTTTTTTTCTTTATTTTTTCGTTCACGTTTTTTTTTATATCTAGAAATCTTAAAAATAAGGAAAAAAAAAGTAGTGAAACATTGGATCGTAGTTTTGACTTGATTCTTTATTAATTTCTTTAATAAAATTTTTTCTTTCCTTAATGAAAAACTAAAAGCGTTAAAGAAAAATATTAATAATAAGAAAACAAAAATTTGACAATATTATAAAAAAAAAAAAAAAAAAAAAAAAAATGAAATTAATTGATATACCAACGATTACAATTACCGTCTAATAAATATATCATATATCTTATATATCATTTATATTTTAATTTATATACACTCGTTTGTAAACGTATACGCTAAAAAAAAAAAAAAAAAAGATAAATGGTCGTCTATATATATTTCTAATTTTTTATTCATTTATTTATTTATTTATTCATTTATATATATATAAATATATAGGTCTTTTTGGATGACTCTAGAGTAATAAAGTTTGACGTGTGTAATATTAAAAATAAAAACAATATGTTGTCCTATGTCATTCCCTACGTTTTTATTACAAGACGTTATCTTCGATCAAGCATGCTTTTCCGAGAACATCGTAGCAAACTCATCGTTCATTCGTTATGATACCTATTAATGTCCCTGATATCTCGCAAAAATAACGACGTATCAGCTTTAGTTCCTAGTAGGAAAACTCTAGATAACAGGAGAAATATTTTATAAGATAACGAATTGTCAGATAAGATATTACTGTTGATTCTAAGAATTTCTTTTATCAATTAATTTATTCCAAGATATTATGTTTTATCTCGTATAGATTACGTCGATCATTAATTGTTATTTATGTATATTCATTCAATTCACTGTCTAAAAATAAATCTGAGTATAGTCAGCGAAAAAAAAAAAAGAAAGAAATATAAACGAATAACAAATCAAAACGATGAAAGAAGGATTACAAGGACTCTTAGAACATTATAATATGACTAGGTGATGGAATAGTACAAATTTCTTTTTTTTTTTTTTTCCATACAGATTATTAGATTATGTAATCGCAAAGGTCACGAAAATGTAAATTTAAAATGCTAGCAAAAACTCGTCTGACCTCGAGAGATCATACAATGGAGAAAAGACAGAAAGGGAATGACAAAACGTTCGTTTTATTTTTATTATATGAAAAATTAATTTTAATAAAATAATGATAATAAAATTATAATACTAATGAAATCATAACGATGAATAATTATTATTCGTTCATGATAATCTTATCAGTCGAACGATTTAACAAGGCAATTGGAACAGTCAAGTTTATAGGATTACACGTGCCGATATTTATCATACATTAATAACAATAAAATTTTAATCCCTAAGACTTTATCAATTTTCAACCGATAGATATAAAAATATGATCAAGTATGTTTAAAAGCTAACTAAAAGCTAATTATAATTTATCGAAAGTGACAATATTATCTTATAAACATTAGTCACGTTTTATAACAAAAGATTATCAAATTTTAAATGTTTTTAGATTTTCACGCTGATCAAGAAATGAAAAAAAAAACGAAGTTTGTTAGTTGCATTCATCTAAATGCAAATTAATATCGTTTCAATCCAATATTTTCAA
Organism: Vespa velutina; assembly: GCF_912470025.1. NCBI lineage: Eukaryota > Metazoa > Arthropoda > Insecta > Hymenoptera > Vespidae > Vespa > Vespa velutina. Next base: position 722,091 of record NC_062204.1, on the reverse strand, counting down.
TTTTTCTTCTAATTCTTCAAAATTTTTTTAATTCCCTCCCATTAGTATTATCATCTATTATCAATGATTTATTATGATTTATTTTTATATAATAAAATATAAAAATAAAACTTTTGTCATTCTCTTTCCGTCACTTTTTTTTCTCTTTCCCTTCTTCCGCCATGTTGCATGATCTTTCAAGGTCAGATCAACTTTCGATATCAATTTTAATTTACATATTCATGACCTCTGTGTCCAAATATATGTTTATAGTGTATATATATATATACATATATATATATATATATATATATATATATATATATAAATATAATATAATATATAGTGTACATATATATATACTCGATCTATATATATATTATAACAAAAAAAATGTATACGATTCTATCAACAATTGAATAGTATTCCTTGTTAGTTTAATCATAATTATATGTGTCATCGTGATCGATTAAAATCGTTTAAAACGTATGAATCATTTCCGTTTATAATTCAGTGCTACGTTGGAGTCGATCGATCTTGAATTTTTATCAGGACTATCTCTCCCTCTTTATCTTTATAAAGATCTTTTCTCTCTCTTTCTCTCTCTCTCTCTCTCTCTCTCTCTCTCTCTCTCTCTCTTTCTTTCTCTTTCTTTCTCTCTCACACATACATTTTCCACATCGGTGATTCTTAACCCTTAACAGAGCCCTTCTATTTCTTGAATTATGAAGCCGGCACCCCTTATCCGGAAGCACTCGAGAGGCTCGCCGCTTAATTTGTGTATTCGATGATTTATCTCGTGAAAAAATCTGACGTATCTCGTAAGAGCTTAGAGGGTGAGACACTAAAATCAAGAGAGAGAGAGACAGAGAGAGAGAGAGAGAGAGAGAGAGAGAGAAAGCTCGGCCCCTTTGCGCCGAGGAAAGCAGCACAGTCCTCTAACACGGATGAGAATTAATGTATACGTCGTGGCTCACGTACCAAACCCCCTTCCCCACTTCTCCCTTTCACATGAATATATACATATATGTATATATGTACAATATATATATATATATATGTGTGTGTGTGTGTGTATGTGTGTGTATCTATATATATAGACGAATATATAGTACCTACGTAATATTTTATCTAGTCACTTGATAAAAGTACCCTCGTGCGACGGCACTTCACTCGGTGCTCGAAAGAAAGAAGGAAAGAAAGGAAGAAAGAACGTAAGCTATGAGAAAGAAAAGAGATAGAGGAAAAGATTTTAAGAAAGAAGAAAGTCTTAGTGGGACGAGGAAAGGGCTAGGGACTTGCGAAATTTCAGCAGGAAGACCACGGATATCCCAGTAGTACGTTACAACTATTACGTGCTTCCGACAGGAACGAAAGAGAGAAAGAGAGAGACAGACAGATAGACAGACAGACAAACGGACAGGGAGAGAGAGAGAGAGAGAGAGAGAGAGAGAGAGAGAGAGAGAGAAATATATAAATATGTAGTATATATATGTATCTCGTATACATAGATATGTACATACATACATGCATACATATACATACTACATATATATAGGTATACATGTATCATGAGAAAGAGTGAGATGGAAGATGAGGTTGCGGTGGAGCGAAGGGTAAAGGGGGACAATGAAGCGAGCCGATTAATTATTCCAATTAACCACGAGTGTCCCCGGTGATTCTTTTATTTAAGCGAAATGACGTGGTTACCCGCATACAGATACATACTCATATACGTACACGAACGTAAGTTCACTATATGCATTTCTACATATATATATATCTCCATACTCTGCATGTGTATGTGTATATACTAAACATATATATATGTATAGTATATGTATATATTATCATATATATATGTATATATATATATATCTTCATACTATGCAACGTGTTAACATGATATTTTTGTATGTATGTGAATCTCTCTCTCTCTCTCTCTCTCTCTCTCTCTCTCTATATATATATATATATATATATATATATATATATATATATATATATCTATGTATATATGTATATAAAGGGACACGTGTGCATACATATACAAGGTAGCATGACTAGTATCTAGTCGTACAGGTCTCACTGCGTGCCACAGTGACAGGTGCTTCCCGCGGGAGATACGAATAAAAGACTAGATGAATACACTCTACAATGTTCTCTCTTTCTCTCTCCCTTTCTCAAATATACACATTCTCTATTCCAAATCTCTCTCTCTTTCTCCCTCTCTCTCTCTCTCTCTCTCTCTCTCTCTCTCTCTCTCTCTTTGTTTCATTCATTCTCGCACATACTAACATCACTTATCCGACCTTTACGAAACAGTTTGTTCTACGTGAATTTCACGCTTCTATGTGATACTAGAAAATAGTATTACAAAATATCTGTCATTTTCTCTTTCTCTCTCTCTCTCTCTCTCTCTCTCTCTCTCTCTTTCTTTCTTTCTCTCTCTATTTCTTTGTTTCTCTTTTACGCAAATGACTAAGTTCATGAAATTAGATTAAACAATTAATAAGAATTATTAAAGGTTGATATTTCATGAAATTTCTCGATTTGTTTTAAAATATGCATCATTATATTGTAGTATATTCGTGTGAATTTATTTCACGTAAGAATTTCACGCTTCCACGTGATATTGTAAAATAGTAATATTACACAGAGTATATCTTTTTTCGTGGACAATGAAATTCATGAAATTGATGTACCAATTAATAAAAATTACTGGTATCCTGATATTTAAATAAAATTTTTCGATTCGTTTTAAAATACGAATAAATGTGGAATTTATTTCTCATACGAATTTTACGTTTTCATTTTATACTACAAAATATCATATTACTAAGTGTCTATCTTTTTTTATAAAAAATAAAAGTTACGAAATTAGATGAAAATATTAATAAAAATTATTAGACCCTAGATATTGAAATGAAAAATTTTCCTATCGTTTTAAAATACGTATCATCGTGTATTATTTCACGTTAGAATTTCACGTGTTATTTCAAAATAACGTTGCATAAGGTTGATTCTTCTTTCTTTTTTTCTATCTTTTCGTATCCATTTAGATAACAAAAGTAATGAAATTAGATGAGATAATTAATAAGAATTATTATATCATGATATTTAAATAAAAATTTTTCGATTCGTTTTAAAATATGCGTCGTTGTGTATTCGTGTAAAGATAAACGTATTCGTTATGCGTGTCCACGTTTATATCGCGAAGGTCCACCGTAGAAGGTAGCGTGAGAATGAATTTTAATAACTCGTTGCGAATCGAAGTCACGAACAACACGCAATTTCTTTCTCGTAGTTGTTAACTTCTATTTTTATTGTGTCGTTGCTTTGTTGTTATTGTTACTTTTCGAAGAGTAATGCGAAACGATGTCTTCGCTTTTTCCTTCTTGCTCTCTCTCTCTCTCTCTCTTTCTCTCTCTCTTTCTCACTCTTTTAAATTTTCAGACGACTGATGTCATCAACTAATCGACGAACTGTACAATTGATTTAATACGTTAATAAGAGACTGTCTTGCTAATTAATATTCGTCTTTCGCGATTCCTTACAACGATTTTGATTTTTCCAAATTTGACTTTTTTAATGATAAATTATATTGAATCTTATAATTAAATAAAACTATATTCTTATCAATAGTGAGATTGTTTCATTGGTGGTCATTCGATTTTATAATGCATTCGATTGTTCATAAAAATTTCTTAATCAATTAAAAGTATTTAATTTTCGATTAAAAAATTATAAAAAAAAATATGCAAGATAAAAGTAACAACATATTCTAAAAGAAATATAATAAGCTCCGCTTCTATTCATATCCGTTCTAACACATTTAATCAGAAAATTCTATTTTTGTCAAATATTATATTTGTTAATTTCGAATGCAACGAAACTGAGTACACTTGATAATTAACATTCGAAATAATAATTTTCATGTTTCACATTATAAATGCAAAGAATATAAATGTTCCTTATTCATTATTCCCATTCATTATTCTTTACTCTTTATTCATTTTTCTTATACGTTATTTTATTTCTTAACAGAAATTAGAATTATTAATAACAATTATTTACTTTCGTCATGTGACACGCTTTTTATTTTAACCCTCTATGGGCCGAATTTTTGGTTTAAATTCAAAAAAATTAACTTAAGATTTATGCGCCATCTCATGAAAAAAGCTATAATTATTTAGTAGAATCTCGACAAATTAAAATGTGACCTGAAAGTTACACGGGCCCATAGAGGGTTAAACTAAAATATTATCAATTCATTTGCATTTTTTTCAATTCACATTCGAACATTTTTTTCAATGACATTCGACTTAGTCGATTTAATAGTAATTCGTTTGTAAATTTTCCTCGGTGGCAATCACTTCGATCCCATTGAGAAAACAATTTTGTTCATTCAACGTATTAAAAAGAAGAACAAAAAACAAAAACAAAAACAAAAACAAAAAGAAATTCTTTTTTAACAATGAAATAGGAAATATTGAAAATCATTAAGTTACAGAAGAATAAGTAAAAACGTACAATAAATCAATATAATTATTATGATTATCATTAAACGCAGCCATCCCCATTTTTCTCTTTCCTTTTACTTTTCTTTCCTTTTGTACATTTGTCTGTACCTAAACGTATAATATTTAATATAAATAGCATTGTAAAAGAGAGAAGCATATTTTACGTACCGGTTGCCAAATAAAATACGCTATCCTTTCTTGGCGTATCATCGATATTACATGAGAAGAGAAGCAGCCACAAGGATGGCTTTCAAAGAAAATCGAGAAAATTGTTGTGTATGAGCGGTGCACGTGTATGCGTGTATATCACGATCGTACGTTTATATTTTCTCTCTCTCTCTCTCTCTCTCTCTCTCTGTCTCACTTGCACTATTATATGCACGTGTGTGTGTGTGTGTGTGTGTGTGTGTATGTATTTGTGTGTAGATATTCCTTTAGTTTCTTCACAAAGGTATTTCCAGTGAGTACACTCGGTACTTTCAGCCTCTTCATAGATAGTTTCATCGGCATTATTCGTTATAAGAATAATTTCGATGAGGAAAAAATTAAAATAATAAAAAAAAGAAGAAGAAGAAGAAGAAGAAGAAGAAGAAGAAGAAATAATATATTAGAAATAATAATAAAAAAGGAGGAATAGATGAATAAGAAAAAATGAAATGCGAAAAAAAAAGAAAACGGAAAAAAAAATACCAAAATAAAAAAGAAAACTCAAAGAAATAAAACATCGTTTCCCACTTCCTCCGCCGCCCCGGCCCCTCTCCCTCCTCTTTCTTTTTTTTTTTTTTTTGTAGCCGAAGCACCCTTCACGAGCGACAGCAAGAGAATTGTTTGTAATAAAGCGAACGCTCTAAGCTCTAATTAAATTTTCTTCAGTTCAAATAAACACGGCTAAGGAAAATATTTACTGGCCGATCCCCCATCCTTCATCCCTCTGCTTTCTCTCTCTCTCTCTCTCTCTCTCTCTCTCTCTCTCTCTCTCTCTCTCTCTATCCCTACCCGTAGTAGCCCGCGTGTTTGAAACAAATACATTGTTGTAACTGAAGTCGGTGTACTATGAGGTACTGTAAATAAACCAAGTGGATATTTAACATTTATGACGTGCTGTCGAGTCGATGATTCGCGGAGTTCTATTTTCCGTTCTATTTAACGTCTTTCTCTCTCTCTCTCTCTCCCTCTCTCTCTATCTCTCACTCTTTCTCTCTCTTTCCCTCTCCATCTATCTCTATCTATCTCTCGTTTTTTCTATGTCTGCCTTTTCCTTTTTCTTTTCTCTCATTCATCGTTTGTACTTGCTATTGCGTTTTCAACTTTGTTCGTTCGTTTCTTGCATGAAAATATTTCTACCCGGTGATAGGATAATTTACCTATTCCTTTTTTTTTTATCCTCTTTCTTTCTCTCTCTCTCTCTCTCTCTCTCTCTCTCTCTCTCTCTCTCTCTTCCTTTCTTTTCTTTTCTTTCGTAATACGTTAGAACAATTTTTATATTAAAGTTTAATACTTTTGTATTTTTAATTCTTAAAAAAGGATCAATATAAATTATTCGTTGAATTCGTAAAATTGTCCCGGAAACATAGTGTACAAGTTAAATTTGTTGATGAAGAAAAGAAAGAAAAAGAAAAAAGAAAAAAGAAAAAAGGAAAAAGGAAAAAAGAAAAAAGAAAGAAAGAAAGAAAGAAAGAAAGAAAGAAAAACCATATGACACGGATGAGAGGCTAATTAGATCCTTTAAGTAATGCTCGAGAGGATAGTCATAAGTTTAAAAATTATACGTTTGCCTTCATTAAAATGAAAATTCGTGACTACGTTTTATTTTTTCCTTTATTTTTTCCTTTTTTTTTTTGCTTTCTTTTCTTTTTTTTTTTTTTTTTTCTTAACTGTTCGTTGACACTGTGACCTATATAAATCTGTAGAAAAATGAAAAAAAAAAAGAAAGAAAAGTAAAACCATGAACAAAAGAAAAAAAAAGGAAAAAAAAGGAAAGAGAAGGAAAGGGAAAAAAAAATATTCGCTGCTTCGCTTTTGAATTTTTTCGATCGTTTGAACGTCGTTCTTCGTTCGCCGTATTTCTTCGACAAGCTTCACAAGCTCGGCTTAAATAAATTCTCAAAGGTGATGTCACGGCAGCTAATAAAAATACGAAGCTTCTATATTAAAACAAAAAAAAAAAAAAAAAAAAAAAAAAAAAAAAAAAAAAAAAAAACAAGAGGAAAACGATCTTAATTCGAAATACGATCACAAAATTCTACGTTTCAACTCTTGAAATTTATTATTTAAAAATTATTCGAATAATTTCGTTATTCGATCGGGCAAAATCTTTTTCAAAATTTATTCTTCAGCGAGGTGCGTGGTTTTTCTTTATTTTCAGATAGTTTTTCCTTTCTTTTATTTTTTATTTAATATAAATTAAATTATTAATAAAATATCCTCTGATTCTTAACAATATAAACAGAAATGTATTCCTAAAAAAAAATAAAAAAAAATAAAAAAAATTGCGAATTTCTTTCCCCAGCGAATCTAGATTGCTCGTTAGCGAAAAGAACGACGCCGTATTAATTATTTGAAATTTTCTTTTTTTTTTCTTTCTTTCTTTGCTTTTTTCGTTTTTTCTTTTTATTTTTTTATTATTTTTTTTTTTCTTTTCTTTTATAAAAATAATGAGGTATACTCACAGCGGTGCATCGTTTTTTTCCGAACTTAAAGTTTATATTCGTTCGAGTCGAACTTTCACCGTAAAATTATTACGTAATTTATCGTTTAAATAAAACTTTGTTTATTCAACCTATGTACGATAGATTAAATGACATTTAAGAAATAGTTAGTTTATGGTATCTATTACCCGTTTTATGTCTCTTTCTAAGAAAAATATAATGGGTCATGTCAAAAATATCACTTAGTGAAAATGAGAAAAGAAATGAAATGAAATAAATAAAACGTTAATATTGTTGCATGATTGTTCCTACGTTTCCAAATATTTTCAACAATATCGTTATTATTTATACAAATAGAAAATATATTATAAATATACTAAAAAAAAAAGTGTACAGTGAAATTTAGTTTCCACATTTATTAAGAATCTTTTCTAATGCAGCAATAAAAGAACAAAAACAAAAAAAAAAAAAAAGAAAAGAAAAAAGAAAAAAGAAAAAGGGAAAGAAAAAATTAATTATTACGCAATATTTTTCTTTTTTTTTTTTTTTCTTCTCGGTACATTCGACTGATTCCTAATAGTCTCTATAAAAAAATAAATTTTTTTTTAATATCCGCAAAAATTTGTAATTAACGATGAATATTAATGTTCAATGGCTGTGAAAATTCGTCAAAAGAAGTTTTTGAAGAAAATTCCATTTGGGATATGAATAGAAAGAAAGGAGGAGGGGTGGGGGGAGGTGAGGGAAAAAAAAAAGAAAAAAGAAAAAGAAAAAAAAAAGCGGAGGAAAAAAAAGAATACAATTTGCGAAGAAGACTTCTTGAATTTCTGTTAATTTATTTCGGACAAATCGTGAGAGCATTTCGAAGGTGGTCGAGCTTGGCCAAGAGGTGAGGTGGAGGAACAGGGGGATGTTCACGTTGTTCAGTGATGAAGAGGCATGGGTAGGGGTTCATTAAGTTCGCGGTAATGGCGGTCGATAAACCCACTCGGCCATTCGGTCGAACATCTGTTTAGAGTAAAGCGCAGCAAACCGGACTTTCCCCCCCGCCTCTAACTCCACAGCTTCCTCTCTTGGTACTCTTCTCTCGATTACCGCGCCATATGCGTTATCCGATTATATACCGACGTTAATTGAAGCTAGAACCTACGGAAATCAAGCTTATCGGATTCGTCGAATGGACTCTCTCTTTCTCTCTTTTTCTCTCTCCTCTCTCTCTCTCTCTCTCTCTCTCTCTCTCTCTCTCTCCTGTTTAATGAACTGCAAAAAATCCCACTTTCGTACAAACATCGATCATTTTTTCGTTTTTTCTCAACTCTTTTTTCTTTTTTATTTTTGTCATTTTTTTTTCTTTTTGTTTCTCTTTTTTTTTTTTTATGTTAGCAGTCATGTTCAGGTTTGATAAGTTTGGTTGAAGCTGTATATATATATATATATATATATTTTTCTTTTTTTTTTCCATTTTTTTTTATAAGATGTGAAATGTACTTGTACGTTCGTATAGAGAACACGGGAATATTCAAAAGCCAACAATTTTTATCCAAAATTTATAAAATGTGAGGAATGAAATCACTGTCATATTCTTAAATGTCGATAAAATTATGACGGTGTAACTAACGTATCTTTTACATAATTATTACAAAAGAAAGAGAAAAAGAGATAGAGATAGATAGAGAGAGAGAGAGAGAGAAAGAGAGAGAGAGAGAATATTAAAATAAATTATTACAATAGTGTATTACGTACCACAGAGTAATACTATAAAAGTTGTTTCAAATAAAAATTGCAAAACAATAATCTGCCATAATAATAACAAATTATTTAATAAAATAATAATAATAATAATAATAATAATTAATATTATTATTATTATGATAATTATTATCGTTATTATTATAATTATTATTATTGTATTACTATTTGATTCTTACCCAATTAAAATTAGCTTCGAAATAGGTATATAAAGTTAATTGCGTCTTTCTTTATATAGAGAAAGTAGCTATGTATATTGAAAGAAAGAAAAAAAGAAACTAATTATTGTGAGATTAAGGCTTTTTTCTCGTACAATATTGAACCAACGTACAACTGACCTGTTAAATAAAACAAACTAAAATATAGTATGAAAGAAGAAGGAGGGACAAAAGAAAACGAAGAAAAAGAAAGATAGAAAGAAAGAGAAAACCGCAATTTTTGATCTAACGATAAGAAAATCAACGTAAGATATTTTTCTTTGAATATTATTCAGTAATTACTGTTATGATGTATAGAAATTTGACAAAAAAAAAAAAAAAAAAAAAAAAAGAAGAAACAAAAACAAAAAATAAAAAAAAAAAAAGGAGAAAAATAATAATAAAAATAAAAATAAAACAAAAAATAAAAAGTAAAAAGAGAAGAAAGAAAAAAAAAAAAAGAAAAACGTAACAATACAACATTCATTAAAATAGTCGCTCTTAATTAAGTACTCATTATTCTAATAGAATCGTACTGTTCAACGAAGCTGCATTACTCCACAGAAACACCCGTATTCTCTCTCTCTCTCTCTCTTTCTTTCTCTCTCTCTCTCTCTCTCTCTCACTCTTTCACTCTCATTTGAAACGAATGCTTTTGAATTTTCATCGGCGAGCTTACAAAACGGAAATGGCGTACACAATCTTCTTCTTTGAAGAAGAATAAGGAGAAGAAGAAGCAGAGCGCATCGCTTTGCATTGAACGAAACGAACGAATTCTCGCTTCCGAATTTACTCGTTACATGACAAAGGGTGAGATTATTCATACGGAAAAAGGATATACAGAGACAGATAGATAGATACACACTAAGACAGAAAGAAAAGGAGAAGTCGAAGGTTGGTTAAGCCAAGTAAGTAACTTCTCTCTCTCTCTCTCTCTCTCTCTCTCTCTCTCTTTCTTTCGTTCTCTTTATGTCTCTTTCTTTGTCTCTTTTTTCTTTTCTCTTTTTCTTGGTCTGTACTTGTCCGCTCGATATTCCACAGGTCCATTTGGACAAACGTCCGACTTAATCATGCTCGAGTAGCACTCACGCCAAGGAAGTTTCGCATTAAAAGTAATTAAATCTTAAAATAACTTGTCACTCTTCTATTCGTTAAAGAGAAGAGTTTTACCGTGATATTCTACCGACCACAGAGAAAGAGATAGAAAGAAAGAAAAAGAAAGAGAAAGAGAGAGAGAGAGAGAATGCTCTCTCTAAGCCACGCCTACGCCATTCGTATTCGTCTAATCTTTTTTTCTTTTCCTTTTTCTTCTTTCTCTTTTCTTTATCTCTACCTTTCTCTCTCTCTCTCTCTCTCTCTCTCTCTTTCTCTCCTGGTTCCTTCTTATATATTTTCTTCTTTTTTTCTTCCTTCTACCTTTTGGGATATCGCACGTCTCATTTTTAAAAAGGCCACAGCACGTACACCCAACCCAGCTGACTATATATTTTCGCGGTGACGCAAAAAATGGTAGACGAAAAAGAAAGAGAACGAGAGAGAGAAAGAGAGAGAAAGAGGAGAAGAAAGATCTCTATCATCCGCGAGAATGAAAAACCGGGAGATGGGGGTTATAATATATGTGCCTCTTTAACGAGTATTTTCCTTAATTTCCGTCTCTGCTTGCTTCGTTTTCCTTTTCTCTCTCTATCTCTCTCTCTCTCTGTCTCTGTTTGTCTTTTTCTCTTTCTTGCTCTCTTTCTCTCGGCACCATCTTTGAGATTATCGCCAAATTTAATATCAAGATGGCGGCCATAATGGTTCCAACTAGACAATTAGTGCTTAGCTCTACTTAATGAAATTCTCCAGTCGTAGACCGTATTCGAATTAGTGTATATATTATATATACTACATATATGTGTGTGTATGTAAATATAGGCATGTGTAATTCTATACTCTATGTAATATATATATATATATATATATATATATATATATATATATATCTATGATTATTCGGCGTGGAAAGGAAGGTGATTCGAGATAAGGGGAACGACGTTACGGGCTCGAATGCAGATGGTGTTTGATATTTTGCTAGGCGGCGATTCGCAACGATGATTTCAAAATTTATGGACATATATGGATACATATGTAACTACGTATATAACCCATTTATAATATGTGTAATATCCGTTCGGAGTTATAAAAGAATTCAACGTGTGTTCGGCATATGAATTATTATTTTTATTTTTATTTTTCTCTTTATGTAACTACAATGAGTATTGATTTATATGTGTGTATATATGTGTATATATATATATATATATATATATATATATGTATTTTTTTTTTTTATTATTATTATTATTTTATATTTCATGCAATTAATTGTCAATTGCATATCTAAATTGATAATTTAAATTTTATTATTTACATATATACATATGTATTATATTGTAACTATTTACAATGTATGTAATATCCGTTTAAAATTATGAACAAATATTATGTATGTTAGACTTTAACATATTGATTTTTATACAATAAAAAAACAATGTTATAAATAGTATAAAATATCATCATGTTAATATTGTTTTATCTATGTTTTTATTATGTTTAAATATATATATCATTGTTTTGATATAGAGAAATATAATATTTATATATAATTTGCCATAAAATAAAGTATTTCATTTAAAAAAAAAAATATAATAAATGTTATAAAAAATACTATTATATCTTCATAAAATTTTAGGCAAATAAATCGATAAATTTATATATATGTATATATTTATATTAGAATTCATTTTTTTCTTTATATATATAAAAAAAATTTAATTATTTATTAATGAAATATATTAATAAAATATATTAATGAAATAAAAGTCTATATTATTCCATAGATGTACTTATATATACTTATACCTACCTTATATATACATATATATATATATACCAACACATACTCATATATGTTTTATTACCCATATACATTTTATTTCATATTATTTATTTTGTTAATATATATAAATAATAAAAGAATCATAAAAATCAAGATCAAAAAAATAAATTTGAAAAATATTTCCCATCGTTTTGTTACAGAATTAGCGTGTCAAAATTGTATGATCCCGATGAAATCAATTTACTTTTTAAAATATCGTTGAAAAGAAAAAAAATATATATCATATATTTTATAAAAAATATATATATATAATATAAAATATATATATATAAATATATATATATAAAATATATATCATATATTTCATAAAAAATATATATCATATATATATATATATATATAATCAAAATATATATCAAAATAGTTCAGGAAGGGTTGGAAATTTTGGGAAGAAGAAAAAAGCCGCTCAGAGACGAAGTTCGGAAGATCTTTAGTGCACTTTGAGGAAGGAAGAAGAAGAAGAAGAAGAAGACGAAGTAGTTGTAGTAACACTAGTGTTAGGAGAAAGGAAAGAGGAAGAAAAAGTGGACGGGAATACTCGGTAGAGCAGTAGAAGATGAAGCAAAGGTATGACCCGGCATTCGGAAGCCATATTGCCCGGCGTGACTCGAATGGAAGTCCGGCCTCGAATTTTCGAGCTGGACGTGAGAATTAGGCTTCCGGCGGAGGTTTGCGACGCGGTCGACGAGTTCGTTCAACATTCCACCCTCTTCTACCACTTTCTTTCTCTCTCTCTCTCTCTCTCTCTCTCTCTCTCTCTCTCTCTCTCTCTTCCTGTGTTAGATACATATTAGGTACGAGAAAGAAAGAGAGAGAGAGAGAGAGAGAGAGAGAGAGAGAGAGAGAGAGAGAGAAAGAGAGAGAATCGTAAACCTTCTGCTTTCCACAAAACCGGGAAAATATTTTACTTCTTCCGGCATTGTGCTTTCCTTTTCGATTCTTCTTTTCCCTTTTATCCTTTTATTTACGAGCCACATATATCTGTGATAACTACGCATGAGCGATCAATCATTTAATTTCACGATTATTTTTCAATTATCCTGATTATTTCTTTCTCGTTCTTTTTTTCTTTTTTTTTTTTTTTTTTTTTCTTGTCAAAATGTTATATTAAACTAGTATATTTATTTTTTTCAAATCTTTTTTCTTTTCTTTTTTTATCTTTTTTTTAATCCTTTTTTTAATCTTTTCGTTCTATAATGTTTATTATCTTTTGTTTCTTTAGAACAAACTAATGATGCTCGAATTGTGACGATTATTTATCTCTCTCTCTCTCTCTAGTTCTCTCTCTTTCTCTTTCCCTCTCTCTTTCTCTCTTTCTCTGTCCCTTTTTTCTTCATATTGCAATGATAATTTTTACAACGTTTATTATACTATTTTTAAATTTATTATATTATTTTAAATAAACTGAATATATATAAATTTTATTGATTATTTGTTTCTCTTTCATGTTCCTTTTCTTTTTTATCTTTTTTATGAAGATGTAATAATACTTTTTATAACATTATATTCTTTCTTTTCTTTTCCTTTACTTTTTTTTTTTTTTTTTTTTTTTTGAAGTATCTATATAATAATATTTTGTCTTTATTGGAAGTATCGATTTTCTTAATTATTGTTTTTTTATTATATATTTTTATAAAGTAGACTAATGACTATTGATACTGCGACGATTAGTTCTACTTTTATTTTTTTTTTTTTTTTTATTATTTCCAAGATATAATAATATTATTTTTAAACAATTTATAAATAATACTGACGATATTTTCCTTTTCCATTATTTTATTTTCAAAGTATAATAATACTTTCTTATAACAATTGTTATATACACATATATATATATATATATATATTTTTGGTTTATTGAATTAGTGATGCCTGCATTGCGACATTATTTTTCTCCTCTCTCTCTCTCTCTCTCTCTCTCTCTTTCATTTTCTTCAAAATATAACATTATTTTTTTTTAAATAAACTAATTATTCATAAATTGTACCAATGTGATATATTTCTTTTTCATTTCCTTCTTTTCTTTTTTTTTTTTTTAAGATGTAATAATAATAACAATGATCATTTTTTATTTTCAATAAAATAAAACATTTCATTTCAAATTATGTATAAAAAGGGGGGGGGAGAGAGAGAGAGAGAGAGAGAGAGAAAGAGAGAGAGAGAGAGAGAGAGAAAATGACAGTTTCTTTTACGCGATACCGTAAAACGATACGAAAGGTAGGTAGCTAGGTACGCTTGGAAGAGAACGTCGATCCCTTTGTCGGTAAAATAGGACTCAATTTTATGGATCATATGCGTTACACAGAAAGTGTAGGGTGGAGAAAATGGGGGTGAGAGGAAGAGAAGTAAATACGTAACACACATAGAAAGAGAGAGAAAGAGAGAGAAAATGAGAGAGAGAGAGAGAGAGAGAGAAAATGAGAGAGAGGGAGAGAGAAAGAGGGTGAGAGAGAGAGAGAGAGAGAGAGAACCGTGCGGACATCAACGGCAGAAGGCTGCAAGGTCTGCCGTTGACACGGCACGTCCATATTTTCCGATATGATATTCGATTATCTCGATATTCCCGTCGACAAAAGTGTTTATTCTATTACCTACTACTACGTCCTACGATATTACGTTCGGAGATCGCCTATCGCAAAGCCTGGTTCCTTTAGAAGCTTCACCTATTTTTCTTCTTCGTCGACAGGCACACATATACAAACACACACACGCATAACTATATGATACATACATGCATGTATCTACGAATAATCCAATATGTGTTTCTCTCGTTATAACGAAAAGAGAGTTTGAAAATGAATTTTTAAAAAAAAATTTTTAAATTATCTACGAGAAATATAATAAAATTATATTGAAAAATCTAATAAATTTGGATAATATGATTATTTGACGTTAAACCGACGATTATTTTCAAATGAAAATTATTATCAGTATAATCGTTTTTTAAATTAAATATATCGTAAAAATTGAGATCGTCGAGGAGAAGATCGAATATTTTTATATATGTTTTATCGATGGTGACCTAGAAAAAGGAATGAAATTCTTTTTTTTTTTTTTTGTTTCGATGTCGATAGAAACATTATTTTGCCTCAACTGTTTCTATTCGAGAAGATATAGAGAAGATATAGAATCAGAGAGAAAGAGAGAGAGGTAGACAGAGAGGGAGAGAGAGAGAGAGAGAGAGAGAGAGAGAGAGAGAGAGACAGAGAGAGGGAGAGAAAGATGAGATGAAATTTAGGGCAAAAGTCGAAGTAATAACACTGCTTATTCTTTCACGACAACTTGTTTCGCAGGACGGAAATGCTTTTCATTTGTTATGCAAATATACAATGTTTCACGCTTGAAAATCGTGGAAAAACGATGATGGTCAAACATTTAAATGCACCACACTGGACGAATACGTGCGGAGAGATATGGCAGATCACGAAAATATTCAGACACCTTTTGGAATTGAATAACTTTTTTTTATTTATCTATATTTTTTTTCTTCCTTTTTTCTCTCATTTTTTTTTTTATTTTTTTGTATTTTTTTTATTTATTTATTTTTTTTTTTTTTTGACCACGCACAACGCTCTCTGAATTTTTGAGTAAATATAAAGATATTAGTATTTTATGTGGTGTGCGTGTGTAAAGAATTAAAAAAGGTGAAAAAAAAAATAAAGGAATAGAAAAATACAATTAAAAAAAGAAAAAAGAAAGAACGAGAAAGAAGAAAAAAAAAAAACTTAATAAATTGCGTATGTACACTTGATAAAAAAGAAAAAAGAAAAAATATCTGTGACAGAGAACTTCCAAAAAAAAAAAAAAAAAAAAAAAAAAAAAAAAGAAAAAAAAAGCACAATTACAGCTGTGGCAACCAAAAAGCAATTTTAAAAATTTTCACGTGTATACTTCATATAGCATATTAATTTCTTCCCGCCTATTCAAAAATGCAATACGTTCTCTTCGTTTATCGCCAGCCTAGAAAAATATATTCGATTTCGAAAGGGATTTAAATATTTTCGTACGTATCATCAAAATTATGCGATACATATAAAATCTCTTTCGATACAATGATATTAAAATTTACAGTCGTTAATAATCGTAATAATAATGATGATGATAATAATAATAATAATAATAATAATAATAATAATAATAATAATAATAATAATAATTTTACAATGAAACACAAGGTAGAAATAAAAGTTATTTTCACAATGATGAACAATAACGTCCAAGTAGTTCGAAAACGTTCAATCTGTTGAAAAATTAATTTAATTTTTTCGAACGGTTACATGAAACGTTAACCGCAAAATTTCAGAAACAGAAACCGAATCATAAATTTTAATACTTTTATTCAAATTCTAATAAATTTACATTGAAAATCAAAATCAATTATTAGTAATTTAATGAAAATAAATTCGAACAAATATTTTCTTTTATTTTATTTCATTTTATATTTCTTTTTACTTCGTAATTTGAAAATTTCTTGACTGTAACAATCCATAAATTAAAAGTTGCAAACGACGAAATACATGAAAGTTTTTGAGAAACACTATGTTTCTTTTGTTGTTCGTTTTTTCTTTCTTTCTTTCTTTCTTTCTTTCTTTCTTTCTTTCTTTCCGAGTTACGAATTTTTTCTCGCGTCGTCATCATCGTTGTCGAAAGAAAGAAAGAAAGAAAGGAAGGAAGAAAGGTAAGAAAGAAAAAAAACAAGGAAGAAAGAAAGATAGAAAGAAGAACCCGAGTTTTTATTTCGTCTTTCCAGCGATAAACGACGGCGCTCTGGTGTGCTCGTAATGAGAACGATGGTGATTAAAATGCGCGGCCATGCCGTTTCGTTGAAGTAAAGTTGCGATTTTACAGCGACTTTAATGCTTCGTACCGCGAACGTACCCTTTCCCATCCCCCTCCTCCCTCCTCCCTCTCTATCTCTCTCCCTCATTCCTTTCCATCCTCCAAAGCTACTATCATTACAACTACTAAAACACCGTCTCGGTTTGTTCGCGCTAGATTTTGTTATAAATTTATACAGGGCACGTTTTTCAAAAGGGTTCGAAAACTTTCGTTTTTCTCCCTCGACGATTCAATTACCACAAAGCGCAGGAGCTTAAATAGAAAAATTATATCTCTGCTTTGACAGAAAATTTATGCTCCGTTTTTCTTTACTTTCGAATTCACCTAATCGATTATTTTTCGTTCGATTAGAACGAACAATTATTATTCCTTTCTTTTTTCTCTTTCTTTTATTTTTTTTTTCCTTTTCTCTTTCGTATAAATTCATTTTTTCAACTCGTCCTCGAGCTCACGCAAATACGTTTTATTTTACGTTTACTATCGACGTTCGATTTATAAACGAACATTTTTTTTTTGTGATAAAAATAAAAAATAAAAAATAAAAAAGTAAAAGAAAAAGAAAGAAAGAAAAAAAAAAAAATGAAATATTTACTCCACCTCACGGTTTACTTTTGATGTCAATTATCGACCGCGTTATCATCGAAACAAATTAATAAAAGGGATAAAATCGTCAGTTGCTTTCGATTCGATAGAGAGAAAAAAAAAAAGAAAAAAGGAAAAAGAAAAAAAAGAAAAAAAAGAAAAAAGAAAAAAGAAAAAGAAAATCAAAGTAAATAGAAAACTTTTGGAAAAGTCCATTAACTTTTCCTGAATAAGGATTAAGGATGCAACCTTAATTGACGAAAAAACAAAAACAAAAAAATAAACCAAACAAAACAAAACAAGATAAAAAAATCGCAATGAAACTTTAAGGAAAGAATTATCGGTTTTAAATCGATTGAAATTGACACTCCGGACGTTCCTATCTTTTTATCTTTTTTCTTAGTTAAGATCGTAAGGGAGAACCCTTCGGAGGCAATACTTTCCTTCGTAGCATCCATTGGAGCTTTATTCTCTCTCTCTCTCTCTCTCTCTCTCTCTCTCTCTCTCTCTCTCTCTCTCTCTCTCTCTCTCTCTCTCTGGCAAGGTAAACTCGTTCATCGGATTATTCGACGAGTTTTTAACGACATTCGACACCGCGCCAGAAATGAAGTCGCCAAGTTTTCTGGTTAGGGCGCGAGAGAATTAGATTCCCGAAGGAATAAAGTCATGGTAGGAAGGTAGGTAATAGTAGTAGTAGTAGTAGTAGTAGTAGTAGTAATAGTAGTTGGACGTAGAGTTTCTTCTCGACTAAACGAGAAGGAAGATAGAAAATTTGAGTTTTAGTTTTCTTCGCGTATCACGATCGTAGAATTAGCTTCGGTCTACAGGTTCGAAAGCCGGTAAATGTAATAGGTATCTACGGCTGATAGTCCGATGATACACGAAAGGGATATTGGAATGTCGAAAGAGGATATACACTACTTTTCTTTCCATCAAGGGAGTCTACGACGTTTTTCGATATCGCGAGAAAGAAGATATATATATATATATATATATATATATATATATATATATATATATATATAGAGAGAGAGAGAGAGAGAGAGGGAGAGAAGACTAAAAGTGGAAGTCCTTTCGAGCGATTATTTCGAAGAAGTATTCTTAACGACATACGAGCCAACATTTCGACATACGATACTTTGTTTCTTAACGTAACGTAAGGAGATATTTAGGTCTATCTATGTATGTATGTGTATATGCATATATATATGTGTATATATATATATATGTACATGTATTTATGTAATATTTATGTTGTATGTAACTATGTAAACTAAGTGCGTATGCACGTATATATACATATTTAAGTGACTTTCTATAGAGGGTGACTCGTTAACTTTCTTACCAGCTAAAGTCTTTCTGAACTTGGCTCGTTAAAAGTAAACCATTAAATTTTTAAAAATTTCATCCCTTCCACCTATTTCCCTTGAAATTTTTATCCTTGTTTAATCATTCTTCAACGAATTCTTACGAATAATTTAACAACAACGTGAGAAATTAATTTCTTTTTGATAATTATAAAGGACGTTTATACAAAATGGTTTCTCTTTGAAACATATGAAGGAATAAAAAGTTATCGTAATAGATCTATCATTTGATTGAAATTTTTCGAATTTTTCGATTCTGTCGGCTAGATTTTATTTATTCATTACTGAATGAATGTTCGATAGTTATGAGGAATGTAAAAATTAATAACTTTTTGATAATAACAGAGATCGTTTTTAACGAAAAATTTTCTTCGACTAAATGGCGGAATAAAAATGTTGTATTCTTCCAATTAAAATTTTTTCTATTTTACGATTCCCTTTCTCGGTTTTATTTCTTCATTCGTTAATGAATGTACGATGGTTACGAATAAACGTGAAAATTAATTTCTTTTCGATAATGATAAGGATCGTTTCGTATAAAACGATTTCGTTCGAAATTAATGAAGAAAATATTCGAACGAGAAATTTTATATCCTTTCAATTAAAATTTTTACAAATTTTCAAATATCTTAGAACATGGAAATAAATTTTTTATCGATAATAATAAAGATCATTCGTTTCAAACAAATGAAAAAAATATTTGAACGAGAAATATATAACTTTTCAATGTAATATTTTTTTTCCAATTTTTCGACTTACTATTTCGATTTAGTTTTTTCATTTTTTATCAAACGTTCTATAACAATTCCTTTCGATATAGAAATAAAGTTACGATCGAACAAAAATATGTTTTATCTATTTCAATTTAAAATTTTTTCAAATCTTCAGCTTTTACTTTCTCGACTTTGTTCGTGGATTTTTAAAGAAATATATTAAATAATAATTTTGTTCGAAATAAAAATAAACGAATGTAGATTAATCGCGACGAAAATATTATATTTTATCGATTGAAATGATTCCTTGAAACAAAAGGGATCATCCTGTATATAATCATAAACATTTTCATTCATTCATTCTTTAAACAAATATTCTATATAATAATTTTATTCGAAATACAAAGAATAAAAAAAAAAATTTAGACAATCAAATAAAAATGTATATAATCGTACATACCTTTGTTCATTCATTCTTAAACAAATACTTTATATAATAATATTCTTCGAAATAGAAATAAACGAATGCAGATTAGATTATTTGCGATGAAAATATTATATCTTACCAATTGTAATGATTCGTTCAAACAAAAGGGTTCACCCAGTATATAACCGCATACACACAAATACATACACACATACACATAGACACACGTGAACCGCACAGATATAGATATACACGTAAAAAGAATAAATTCTTTCTTTTAATTCACTGAACCATTTCCACGAAGAGAGACCGGAAAAGGGTATCGTATAGTTTTTAGAAGGGAAAGATCCGTAGGAGACCTCTATCTCTTCTCTTTCTTCAATTTACCTTGAACGAATGATAGTTACGGGGGCAACAATAACGAAGAGATAAAGAAAGAAAGGAGATGAATTGGAAGGATCGCCCCAGGAGTACAACATCGACTGTCCACCATCGGAAAGAAAAGCTGATTATCGATGTCCGTGACTGAAATGTGAAAAGGAATCGCGAGGAATAAAACGATTAACCATGGATAAAGTCAAAGCCTAGTGAGAGAAAGAGATAGATAGATAGATAGATAGTTAGGTAGATAGATAGATAGATAGATAGTTAGATAGATAGTTAGATAGATAGTTAGATATGTTGGTAGGTAGATAATTAGATAGATAGATAGATAGATAGATAGAAAGGAGAAAAGAAGAAATAGAGAAAACGTAGATTCGTTTAACGTTGAATTTAATCGAAGGACATGGTTGCTCATCCGCGTTCTCCTTTCTCTATAAAAATCTACTGACGCGTGACCGTGCATCCATCTCTCTCTATTTCTTTCTTTCTTTCTTTCTTTCTTTCGCTTACCAGGAATGTGAAAGAGAGAGAGAGAGAGAGAGAGAGAGAGAGAGAGAGAGAGAGAGAAAGGTATATGTACGTATATATATAAACGAGAAGATAAATCACGCGCTCGCGCCGCTTTTCTTCTCCTTCCGTCGTTCAACCCTTCCGAGTCATTCTCTCTCTCTCTCTCTCCCTCTCTTTCACTCTCCTTTCACTTCCAGGTCGTCGTTATTCCCGGCATGACGACGCTTTTCCATGACGTGCCATTATTAAGACGCCTTCAGGCCGGACGCCAGGGGTCGGGCTTGAGATATATATATGTATATATATATATATATATATATATATATATACAGAAATGAAAAGAGAGAGAGAGAGAGAGAGAGAGAGGTGGGAAGGGAAAGGGTGAAGGGAGATTGGCAAAAGAGGGTGAAAAGTCACCCTCGTCTTTTCCACCTCTTTCTCCTTCTCTCTTCTCTTGTTCGTGGTCGCTGCCTTCCCGTGCCGTGGCAACATCGATCCTCGAAAGATGTTATCGATACGCGTTAATCTTACCCTCGCGTGGACTCACCTTGATCGTGAATTGCCTGCAGAGCGGCTTGTAAGCGTTCGTGCCGCAAACGAGGAACTTATTCGGGCCCTGCCTACCGAATACTCGCAAGTAATTCTGACACTCGTCGTCGCTCCTACCCTTCAGGTTACATAGCTCCCTGTGTGCCCCGCTGCTGGACCATTGGAACCTCTGGAACAAATAAATTAAATTTGCTTCGGGTTAGTTTTCTTTTCTTTCCTTTTTCTTTTTCTTTTTCTTTTTTTTTTTTTCTTTCTTTCTTTTCTTTCTTTTTTTTTTCTTTCTTTTCTTCAACTAATTTCATTCTTCCTTTATTAATCTATGTTCATTTTATAATTCTTTAATGCAAGAAGATTTTTTATTTAAAAATGCTTTATTATTTATTCGTTCTTTTTTGCTTTTTTCTTTCTTTGTTATTTCTTTCTTTCTTTCTTTCTTTCTTTCTTTCTTTCTTTATTTCTTTATTTATTTATTTATTTATTTTTTTTTTTTATTAATTTCATTCTCTAATCTATATTCATTTCATGACTCGTTTATGCGGAAAGATTTTTTATTAAAAAATTTTTATTATTTATTCGTTTCTTTTTTTTTTTTTCACTCTTCGGCGTGTAAAAAAAATATATATATATATCGTGTT
>NC_062204.1:695051-697551 GCF_912470025.1 Vespa velutina | reverse complement strand
TGGAAAAATTGTTACTTCGGAGATGAAATATCGATTATATTTTTAACGATAAAGTGAAATAAAATTTACTGGATACACATGAATAAATTTCTTATTTAAAAATTAAATGGTATTATTAAGAGATAATTCCATTGCATATATAATTTTTTGTTAATCATATATCGTTACAAATAATTTTATTTATCATAAAATTCATGTGTCGCATGTACATTATATATATATATATGTGTGTGTGTGTGTGTGTATGTATGCATGTGTGTATGTATGTACGTGTATGTATGTGTGTGTATTTATATATAAAAAAAGAAAACCTCTTGTACTTCTATGCAACCGTATTTTAAGTTATTTCCGTTGCATATGCAGTATTTTATGAATTTTTTAATTTTTTAAATGTCCACCATTTTGGAAATGAAAATCAAATTAAATCGAAATTATCCATGCATCTTTCTAATATGTAAATTGATTTTTGGTATATATTCCAACTTCGTCGAACAATTTAGTTTGTAATACGAATATTGTATATATATATATATATATATATACACAATATTCATATAGAATATATATACACAATATTCATATACAATACATATATATTCATATACAATATATATATATACATTACATATATGTACACAAACGCGTATACATATATGCTTTTATGCAACATGCATATAAATCTGTATGCATAGGATCTGTATCCATTATCTATAGATTCTGATAAGGAATTTCAAGATAGATAAGAAAAATTGCAAACAAATTATCCCTGAAACTATTTTAAATATTTCTACGAAGTTCAAATTCTTTTCTTTGCGTTTGAATCTTTTTAATAAAGTTTTTTAATTTTTCTAAGATATCGCCATTTTAAAATCAAAACTCGGACCGAACTGAAATTACTTGAGAATTTTTTTTTTTTTTTTGCGAGTAACTTCATTTTTTCCAATTAACTTCAATTTTTAGTTAATCCATCCAGACGGTAGAGCAAACACACACACACAAACACACGCACACACATATATATATATATACACACACACACACACATATCTGAACGTAAATTTTGAATATAAAAAGTTCATAAACGCGTTACTATATATCTCAAATAATTCCGAAGATAATGGTTTATCATTTGTTTGCTTATTTGTTTTAACACATTTTAACTTCACATTTTATCAATTTTTTAGAAAGACTTTATAACGTTATTTATATCAATATAATTATATTACATTAACAAATAAAGATATAATTTATGTTTGAAAAAAAAAAAAAGAAAAATAAAAAAGAAACACATCTAAAATCTTGGATATGAAGTAAGAATTAATTTTTTATTGAAATAAAATAGATAAAATTTAACACGAATAGATAATATGTATACAAGTGCGTAACTTTAATTTGAACGGATTTGTAGAGGATTTAATTGAGAATAATTAATGACTAAGAATAAATTGAAAAAAAACAAAAAAAACAGAAAAAAAAATAAAAAAAAAACAAAAGAAGAAAACAGAAGAAATAAAAAAAATTATTTATGACTGCAATATAACGACATTTCAAAGAAGTAATTAAGAACGTCCGATAGTATCAAGTTTGACGGCGGATTTAATATTTTTGAATCGAAAAAAAAAAAAGATAGAAGAGTGCTTAAAATTGATAGCTCGATTATTTTGAGAAATATATAATTTCAAGAAAGTTCGAGATAAGAAATCTTTTTATGTCTATAACATGTAGGAATAATAAAGCAATATGCGAAAAATCGATATCAATATTTAACATTATGATATTTTAATCGTTCTACAAATTTTTTCTCTTTCTTTTTTTTTTTCAAGAAGAAGTTCCATCGACTTCAGGTAAAGGAACGCATTCATTTTTGTTGATTTATTTTTTCTTTCTTTCTTTTTTCTTTTTTTTTTTTTTTTTTTTTGATAATAAAATTTTCAAGGACAACAAAATGACAAAATTTCGGCGGAATTTAGAAAGATATGAAAAATTTTACCACCATAATTTGAACTATTTTAGTGTAACCCAGAATGCACCACGAGAAGCTGAAGTTCTAATCAATATTTTACATGTGTGTGTGTGTGTATGTGTGTGTCTGTGTGTACGTGTACTCGCGTGTGCGTGTACGTCAAGATTGCGCGTCTTGAACATGCCCTATTAATGATCGAAACAAAGCTTTTTATACATTATCCAGTCAACAAAATTTATCTCCTCTAAAATAAACGAGATATCGACTTTTATCGCCCTCCGACATTAACTTGTCTCCGTCTAAGGATACTAAATAATTCACCTTGACGTCACGGAAACCGTACTTTACGGATCAGAAGAGGAAAAATAAAAAGGGAAAAAAAAAGGAACAGGAAGATATGAACGAAAAAAAAAAAAAAAACGGGATGAAATAAAAAAAGAAAAAGTGTCTATTCAATTCCTTCGATCCTCGTGATTTCGTCGTATTCTCAATAAAGACAAATCGTGATCGAACTTATCGTCGTGTGGCAAATACGAC
>NC_062204.1:655051-682551 GCF_912470025.1 Vespa velutina | reverse complement strand
CAATCTTTACGTAGAGTCGACGATTTCGTTCGATTTCTTCAGAGGAAGGAGAACGAAAAGGAGAACTACGAATCGACGACGACGACGACGACGACGACGACGACGACGACGACGACGACGACGACGATGACGATGACGAAGACGAGGATGGCTAATACAGTAGGCGCGAAATTAGAACGGATTCGCAGCCAATTTTCCAATTGTTCGGCCGAGCTTAACTTTACTGTTCGACTTCGTCGCTACGACTACAACGACTACAACGACTACAACGACTACAACGACTACAACGACGACGACTACGACGATTACAACGATGACGATTACAATGACAACGATGACGACTACAACGACGAGGATGGAACATGACGCGTGATAATTTCCGATCGAGTACTTTAAACTCTTCCTCGTTTTGTATCTTCTTCGTAATGGGATTGAAGCGGATGAGATGGGGGGGAGAGGGAGGGAGGGGGGAGGGTGAAAGGAAGAATGAAAAAATAAAAAGTTAAAAAAAAAAAAAAAAAAAGAAAAAAAAGAATATACTTCGGGAAATATCATTTATTGAATTGGAATGATAATCAGTCGATTGAAAGTCTGCTAATAAGGATAAATATTTTAACGTATATTTCGATTTGCGAACAAGTAACTCCATCAATAATCTCACGCCGAGTAAACGCATTTTCGTTTATTTAATTGCGTATTGATTAATTAAAAAAAAAAAAAAAAATAAAAAAGTAGAAATGAAAACAGAAAAAAAGAACAATATTTCATTATTTTTTTCAAATCATACGATTTACAATGCATGGACTATGACCGATCAGAGGATTAAAGCGATAAATTAGCCTAATTGCACGAAGTTTATCTCATGAAAACAAGAAGAGAAGAGAAGGAAGGAAGGAAAGAAGGAAGGAAGGAAGGAAGGAAGGAAGGAAGGAAGGAAGGAAGGAAGGAAGGAAGGAAGTAAATGTCCAACAAGTTAAGGTGGTTAAATCAGTCGGATGAGAAAGTTAGAGAGAGAGAGAGAGAAAGAGAGAGAGAAAGAGAGAGAGAGAGAGAGAGACGAAGATAGAGATACGTTCAAACGGTAAGATAAAAGATAAGAGAGAAAGAAAGGGAGAGACAAAGAAAGAGACAGAGATAGAAAGAGAGACAGAGAGAGAGAGAGAGAGAGAGAGAGAGAGAGAGAGAAAAAGGAAATGACGAGCGGTTGGGTTTAAGGTAAATACGCGAAACGAACAGAGGCGGCATAAATAGCGCGCGACGAAAGGACGAAACGACGTTTTAGGTGTTTTAGCCGTACCAAGTGCACTCGACTCAAGCGAGGAAGAGAGGAAAAAAAAGAGGGGAAGAAAAAGGAAGAATGAGAGAGAAAGAGAGAGAGAGAGAGAGAGAGACAGAAAAAGAGAGAGACGAGTGCTCTACTCTAGACTCGTTACTTCGCATTGCGACTCTTGCCGCCTACACACGAACACCACTCTCTAACAGACACACACTTGACGTACTTTCGCACTCTCACTTTTCTTCTGTACATGTATTTGTATATATGTTCTCTCTTAACGGCTCTTTAAATGACATATACACATACACACACACATACAGAGAAAGAGAGAGAGAGAGAGAGAGAGAGAGAGAGAGAGAGAGAGAGAGAGAGAGATACGGTCCCTCTTATTCGTGTGTTTCCCTTTGCATCGATCGCGGCGATTTGTGACTGAAGAGACAAAAATAGAGAGACAGGAGACAGACAGGCAGACAGACAGATAGACAGACAGATATACAGAGAGAGAAAGAGAGAGAGAGAGAGAGAGAGAGAGAGATTGGGATTCATCTTCAAACAGTTCAACTAGCACCAAACGTCATAAACGTGTCGCCTAGTCCACAGAGTTAATACTCTTATGGTGTCATCTATATTAGGTGCATCAGTTAATCCACAAGTGTTCCCTGTGTGTATCTTATAACGCGTGCTGCTTAAGCGTAAATGTTTGTGTGCGAGTGGATGTTGGAGGGCACTATAGTACAATGTGCCGCAATAAAGCGACCCCTTTCACTCCGATAGACTCACGATCTTTAGAAATCTCCCTTCCTATCTCCCTTCTACCCTCTCTCTTGCTCTCCCTCTCCCCCTCTCTCTCTCTCCCTCTCTCTCTCTCTCTCTCTCTCTCGTTTTCTATGCTTCTGTTTCTTCAATACATAAACGAAACTTAAGCGTAACGTTGGATCCTATGCATGTAATATGTATAGAATATGTGTAAAATAGTATATATATATATATATATATATATATATATATAAATTTTATGTACATATGTATGTGCATATACGTATGTATAAGAAACCATATTTCGTATATCGAAGGAATAGAGTTCCTCGAAGAGGAACGTTTCTCACCTTACTTCAATATAAACGTAACTCGTTTCTCATATGGTACGCGAGATACTGTACATATGTATCTATTTATCCTATATTTTATAAGATTCGGACCAGAAGAAATTTGTAGAAAGAAAAGATAAGGTTTTCTATTTGAATAAGAAAAAAGAAAAGTAAGAAAAAAAAATATATATATATCGTAAGTTGCAGAAGAATCAATTGTCAAACGGTCTGTAAAAAAAAAAAAAAAGAAAAAAAAAAGAAAATAAATAATTTATCTAATCAATCGCGATTAATTTCTATAAACATATATAGTGCATGTAAATTTAATAAAATTAATTTTTCACAAACTATATTTAATGTAACTTTTAAGTTTGTTATTACCAAAGAACCTATCAAATTCGTCAAAATAATGGATTATTTTACATTTATATTTTTACTATTATCGAAAATATAATTATTTTAAAATCAAAACAAGAAAACAAAAATTAAAAATATAATGAGGAATAAAATGTTTTACTTTTTTTCAAGTACTCATATAAATTTTATTTCATTTTATCGACGAGAAATTTAATTGTTATTTTATATTCAATGATTATTATTTATTAGATATAAATTATACTTACAATTATAATATTATAGTTATACACGTTGTTTTCTTATTCACATTGCGTATATATAATAGTTCTTTTTTTTTGTTTTTTAAACGAAGAAAACGGAAAAGAAAAAAAGAAAAAAGATTGAATTCTACAGGGCTAAGTTCAAATTCAATGAAGTATAAAATTTATAAAGAAAAAATGAAGTGGACAAAATCTTGACGAAGTCTTGAACAATTCTAATATGTATTTAATAATTACAATAATATTTCAATAATATTAAATAATAATAATATTATTATATTATAATTATTATATTAAAATAATAATTATTATATATATTATTATTAATTTTTTAAATAATAAAAAAAAAATAATACTAATAATAACAATAATAAAAATTTTTATTATTATAATATTATTCTAATAAATAAGAATAGTCTGAAGTGCGTTCGACATAACTAACGTAGATCTAAATCAGTTGAACTTCTCTAATCCATGCGGTCGACAGCCGTATTATGATTTATATATTCTCATAAATCAACGTCGAATTAATTAGCAATACCCCGAGATATAGAGACATATATATATATATATATATATATATATATATATATATATAGACAAAGAGAGAGAGAGAGAGAGGGGACGACAACGTGTGCGTCGACCGCTAAACACTCGACGACTAAACTACTAGAGTGAACGTGCGAGACGGCTCGACGAGTGAGAGGAGGCTAAAGAGTTGTGGAGATTGTCTATCTTTATCTCTCTCGATCCTTTCTCTCTGATCGTCAACGGCAACAGACAGACATAGAGGCGCCTTTACGTTTAAAAGTTCGCAGGTAAGAGGAAAAGGCTGTTGCTGTTGCTGTTGCTGTTACTATTGCTGCTGCTTCTATCATTGTCTTCGTAGTTGTCGTCGTTGCCTAATGGTACTCGCTAATTGTGCCGACTGAAATGGCGCGAAAGACGCAACCCTAAAGTCGTGAGAGAGAGAGAGAGAGAGAGAGAGAGAGAGAGAGAGAGAGAGAGAGAGAGAGAAAGAGGGACTATGAAGAGTCTATCGGCAAAGTGCATAAGTGCGATAAAGAGGGGAGAAACGAGGATAAAGTGAATACAAAAGAGAGAGAAAGAGAGAGAGAGAGAGAGAGAGAGAGAGAGAGAGAGAGAAAGAGGGAGAGGAAGAGAGAGAAAGAGAGAGAGAGAGAGAGAGAGAGAGAGAGAGAGGGAGGGAGAGGAAGAGAGAGAGAGAGAGCCTCGTACAAGTTCTTCACTGCTGGAAGCCGCGATAAATAGATTAAACTCGCCCTACGGTTCTCTCTCTCTCTCTCTCTCTCTCTCTCTCTCTCTCTCTCTCTCTCTCTCTCTCTCTCTATTCCTCCCCCTTTTGACGGTGTCGGTGCGTTCACCGGAAATAGATGGATGGCACGCGACCGGTAGAGGCAAGGACGATACCACGCTTTGCCTCTGATAATAAACCGCGAGTGTAATTTCCTTCCAAGCCGACGACGCGCCTTCTATCGGTTCTCGTCGTCGGTCGACGCCATCGTCGTCGCCGTCATCGTCTCCGTCATCGTCTCCGTCATCGTCCACGACGAAAGTAAGATTATGTAATCATATCTTTTTTGGATTGACATTGATAAGCCAAATTTACTTGAGTCGAATTAATTATTATTATTATTATTATTATTATTATTATTATTATTATTATTATTATTATTATTATTTTTATTATTGTTGTTATTACTATTATGCCATTAGCGTTTGATAACAATTATATCGTATATTCAAAGCAGGATTAAAAGCTTCGATGAATAAGAAAAAACATTAATACGTAGAAAAAGAAATAAGCTATAATCCTCTATAAAGTGATTTAACTTTTAAGTTACACTCTTATATTATAAATACATATTATATTTACATATTCATGTAAATATATTTATATATATATATATATATATCCTTTTTTTAAACACTTTATTTTGTTTTATCGTCGTAACAAAATCAATTGTTACCTCATATCTGTATCAGTTGGTACGATTAATAATATAATTATCTTCGTGTAGGCACGAAAAAAAAAAAAAAAAGAAAGAAAAGAAAATGGGGTTATAAGCAGAGGGTTAACGTTTACATGATGAGGCTAAACATAGAGCATTATCGTAAACATGTATATATGTTGATCGTTGAAACATCAAATATATACATAGATACGCGTACTAGGGAAATGTAAATGGTTATATCGAATCAAGAAGTACGTGTACGTGATTTTTAATTAATATGATCATCTCTCTCTCTCTCTCTCTCTCTCTCTCTCTCTCTCTCTCTCTTTCTCTCTCTCTATATATATATATATATATATGTGTACCAACATGATCATGAAGGTATACGATTATGAGTAGGTATACACGATCGCGAACATCTTGCTGCAAAATTATCACGAATGAACATGATCACGATTATGTACCTACATATACGATCGTTAAAACCGAACGTACACTTCAGAGTCATAACTGGACGAGTTATATATTTTACATAGATTCATATCTATTGCGATTTTGTGGGATAGAGAAATATATATATGTACATATATTCATAAATAAATATATATATATATATATATATATATATATATATATATATATAGAAAGAGAGAGAGAGAGAAAGAGAGAGAGAGAGAGAGAGAGAGAGAGAGAGAGAAGGATAGTAAGCTTTCGTCTAATCACTATCGATTTCTCCAAGTTTCAAGAGAAGTCTTTAGATGGCCAGGCTACGCCAATCCGAAGTTTGCAAATGGATCCGTCGAACTAATTAAATCCCATCGTCCCTATTCGTCGAACCGCAAAGCACTTAGATGAATCGAGATCGACGAGAGCGATTCGGGTGTCTTCGGATAATCGGTGAAAAGAACCGAAAATCTATTGTGACCGAAGCGTACCACGATAACGCGTAGTTTTTTTCAAAACTCTTGAGAAGATATTCGAATGATACGTGCAAGAATGTGTTGACTACGTTCGGTGACTTCGTTTATTTTTCTATCCTCGATGGTGGAGATCGTACGTATCGTTGTCTCGAATAATAATAGCTAAGCTTAAGCTAAAATAACTAAACGATTTAAAATAAGTAAAGATTTATATGTTCTTATATACTCGTACGTTATATAATATAATTCTCCTTATGTATATTTAATAATGATTAATTTGATTTGAATCCAAAATAAATATTATTATACGTTTATATTAATGCGGGATATATATATATATATTATACAATCATGCAATAATGAAATTAAATTTAGTAAAATATCGATCGAAGGAAGGCAGAGTAAATATAGTTCGATTTAAATAACCCTTAGATATTGTCAACTCATAAAAAGTTTTATATAGATTAAAAAAAAAAAAAAAAAAACAAAAAGAAAACAAAAATATTCTCGTAAGTTATATACAACGTTTAATGTAATTCTATGCTAAAACGAAGATGGATAAAAGATTCGGGAAATATTTATTTCCGACTGAGATTTATATAAGTAGATATATCCTGCAAAAGAAATATAAAAACATTAATTAACGGCTTTACAAAATAATCCAAGCGAAGAGAATAAATTATATCGACGTTGTTAGAGAATTATAAACTAGTATATGCGTATCTGTAATTTTCTATGTATATACGTATATATATATATATATTTATGTATGTATATACGTGAGGGAAGTATCGATCGGTCAACGTGGAATGTTGACGCAGGAATAATACTAATTAGTAGCTTACAACGTACCCTATGTACGTAATCTAAACAAGAGGAACATTTCATGTGTTATTAGAGAATTGAGTAGAATAGAATTCCAAAATGTCGATATAAATATATCCATTGGTATTTCGGTGAAACATTGAAGTAAGCTTAAATCGTATTGTTTAATTACAATATCTCATAATAAATAATATAAAGAGCTGTGTCCGGTAGATAGGTGGAGAGCGGAGGAAAGAGGGAAGAGGAAGAGGAGAAGGAGCAGAAGGAGGAGGAGGAGGAGGAAAAGGAATAGAAAGAATAGTTAATAACTAACTATGTCGATAAAATATCGATCGAGATTGTACGTATACATAAATACGCATATATATAACATGATTTACATCGATAAATAATTTTCAATGAAAAATTTATCAATGAAAATAACTACTTATTTAGGTATTCAACTTACTTGGGTATTCAAGTTAATTGCATGAAAAGCGATACAGTATTATCAATAATGTCAAGAGGGAGAAAGAGAGAGAGAGAGAGAGAGAGAGAGAGAGAGAAAAGGAAGGGAAGGAGGAGAGGGATCACCTATGTTGTATCGAGGTACTTCTACTTCAAAAGTACACAAAGGACTGACCCATCCTCTAAAGAGAAACCCGTTAAATCGAACGACGATACCCCTTACTACCACAGTACTTACAAAGTTTGTTTGTGTTTACATACTGCCAAACCTACAAGCCTCCTCTCTCCAACTTTACTCGCATTTTTATGTACGTGTGTAACTACACTTATATATATATATATATATATATATATATATATATATATATATACATATATACATATATACATAGAAAGATACGTTGCAAGGACAAAAACGTATATATACATACATCGTACATCGGTCGTTCTCGTTTATTATTAAATCAGGAGAAGAAAAAAAAGAAAAAAAAAAAAAAAAAATTGGACGCCATTGTTCAATCTTTTTTTATCGATTTTTCTTTTCTTATATTATAATATAATTTCTCTTTTTATTCCTTCGTTTTTTCTTTTTTCCATTTTGACTATAGTCCTCAGTGTATCCTTTGATCTATTTTTATTTCTTCCATCTCTTTTCTTTCGTTTTTCTTTCCTTTTCCTTTCCTTTCCTTTTCTTTTTCTTTCTTTTTTTTTTTTTTTTTTTTTTTTTTTTTCATCTAAGGTCCACCGGAATTCGTTTCTTCTTCGATCTTTTCCCTTCTCTCTTTCTCTATCTTTCTCTCACCAGCTAGATACCCCTACGAGGCCATCGATTTACATAGAAACAATGGCCATCGGATGCTCGTCACCTTGATCCCTCGTCTTTGCTATCGGCAAACCCCGAGCGTATCGTAAATCCTGTTCTACGGAGGGAAGTGGAGAGGGAGAGAGAGAGAGAGAGAGAGAAGAGCGAGAGGAGGGTGAGAAGAAAGGAGGGTGGTGGTTGGTCCAGGAAAGCGTGCTCGCGTATAAATCTTCGTCTCTCTCTTTCTCTTTCTCTCTCTCTCTCTCTCTCTCTCTCTCTCTCTCTCTCTCGTTCGTTCGTTCTATCTTTTTTTCTCTTCTTCGTTCATTGCCGAAGGAATTTAAACGAGTCATAGAGTGACCGCCTGCGTGTAAATACATTTACGTCAGGCCTGCACCATTGTCAGACTTGAGCCGTTAATCCTGACGACGTGGTCGAGGACGACCACGAGAGAGAGAGAGAGAGAGAGAGAGAGAGAGAGAAAGAGATAGATAGAGGCAGAGAGACAGATAGAGAGAAAGAGAGAGAGAGAGAGAGAGAAACGTAAGGGAGTTTGAGAAGCAACATTTTTTTTTCTTTTTCTTTTTTTTTCTTGTTTTTTTTTTTTTTTGCTTTTTGTTTTGTATCATTTTTTCTTTTCTTTTTCAATGAGATATGTATCTAGCCTACCATCAACGTTTATAAGGTTTATAAGGTTTGAAAGAGCGAAAAGGAATTAGCGCAAAGACTGACAGCTCTTCGTTTCTTTCGGTTCTGTTCCGTTCAGTTCTCTGTTCTGTTCTATTTCGTTCGTTCGTTTATTTTTTTTCTTCGTTGTTTTTTTTTTTTTTTTTTTTTTTTTTTCGAATAATTAATCGTACCAATGACTCAAGCGGCAAATATGGAAAAAACTTCGTTTGTCGTTTGATTCATTTAGCGTTGATGTGTATTATGAAAAAAAAAAAAAAAAAAGAAAAAAAAATGAAATAAAAGACAGACGGTTTGTGTAACGTAATTTTCGAACGTAATTCCTTCAGCCTATGAAATTTTTAAATGAATTTTTGATTATTATTTATCTTTATTTATTTATTTTTTTTTCTTTTTTTAATGCTCGTCACGTTTCACATTCGAAGTCGAGTCGAACCGAAATTATTCAAAGATTTGAGTGTTTACGATGTAATTCGACATTTCTTATATTTCAAGTCAATACGCATAAATTTATTTAATTTGTATTTATTCTTAAATGCAGAATTTTATTTCATCTGACTAATTGATTTAATCTCTAAAACGAATTTGAGCGCGCGAATGTGAGATTATATAAGTGTGTATGAATCTATGTGCATATATATGTGTATAGAAATATACACATATTTTTCTAGAAATAGATAACAAAGAAATTATAAGAAAATAATTAAAGAAAATAAATGGAGAATTTACTTACTTTAAAGTCGCACAATTAAATTTTTACATATCTACATCCTTGATTATTTTCATATCAAAATCTCAAGAAAATTTATAGATGATACCTGATATTGATATTTTAAATTATTGGGATTTTCCTTTTTGTACGAATTATTTTTGTTGCACCTTAAAATTCTATGAATTCTTTAACTTTTTATACCATTCTTAAATCAGAGAAACAGAATCGATTAAAAATTAATTTGTATAACTTTATTTTTATCATAAATTTCAATCGATTGAGCCGTATAAATAATAAAATGGATACACACATACACATACATACAAACGTGCGTGTATGCAGTTAGATGTTGATATTGATTCAGAGTAAAGATTCAAAAATATGTTTGGATATCACAGATAATATCAAAGCAAAGAAAAAAACGAAAAGAAGAAAAAAGAAAAAGAAAGTAAGAAGAAAAGAAAAACATACATAAATTCCGTGTAACAATAATAACAATAATAAAGTAATAATAAAATAACACAATCATCCCTTTTTTCCTTTTTTATTCTATTCTATCAAATCACTTTATTTAATTATATAATTGATTGTCATTTTTTAAATTAACGCGAGTATTATCGCCGGGGAAGAAAGAGAAGGACGAAGAAGAAAGATGAAAAAAAGAAAAAAAAAAAGAAAAAAGAAAAAAGAAAACAGGATGAAAGAAGAAAAATAAGGAAAGACATTCCAATAACTTGATATATATCTCGACGAAATCATCCGTGTGTTCGGAAGAATAATAAGTTTTTCTATACAATGCGCGTGCGCTATTTCTTCTCACTCTTCCTCCCTCTCTCTCTCTCTCTCTCTCTCTCTCTCTCTGTCTTTCTCTCGTTCTCCATCAGCCTGTTTTTCGTAAGCACGTGTAGAGAGTCAGGTCGTCGTAACGTTATCGCGACGGTATTAACTCGGATCGAGCTTCCGTTAGGTCGAACCGCAATCAGCTGCAACGAGCGTAGTCGACGGAGCGTAATCTTTATCCTTCTTCTCTACCCACGACCTCCATCACCCTCCCTCTCTCTCTCTCTCTCTCTCTCTCTCTCTCTCTCTCTAACTCTCTTTTTTTTTCTCTCTCTCTCTCTTTTTTTATTTCTCTCTCTTTCCTTCTTACACACACACACACACACATACATAGACACATATACATTCTCATGATCTCCTTTTGCCTCCCTAGAACCACTTTTCCGCGTTCGATACCTCGGCATTATGCAACCACCGGAGTTCAAGCAGATTGTTAGAAGGAAGTACAAAAGGATGAAGGAAGAGTAGAGAAAGGACTAGGTGGTGATGAAAATGGGGTGGGTGGGAGGAAAGTTGGGGAGGAGAACGATGAGCGACGGGGTAGTTCCTGGGGGTAGAAGGGATGAGGGTTGGACGTAGGAAAGAGAAGAATGTTACGAGTGAGTAAGCAAGAGAGACAGATAGATAGATAGATAGATAGATAGATAGAAAGAGAGAGAGAGAGAGAGAGAGAGAGAGAGAGAGAGAAAGAGAAAGAAAGAGTCGTATAACTGACGATGTTATACACGCGATCATCGTGCTCAAACAGACAAACGATAAAGAAGATTCGTTCACGAACTAAGCTTCAAAGAACGAGCTAACTTGTGATATCAAAGATACGTTTTCTCCATTTTAAGAGTAAGTAAAGTATCTATATGCTTTGAAGAATATTACTTGGAGTATGTTCAAATTGATCTATTCGAAAGTTTTATTTCTAATTATATATATGTGTGTATATATATATATATATATATATATATATATATATATATAATTAAATATATATATATATATATATATATATATGAACCATTTATTTTGAAAGTGGCCTAACTCCATTTATCTTCAAATCGAGATATTTAAGGGTTTGCGTTTCAATGAATTTAAAAATATACGTATAGGATACTAATGAATCATACTACTTAAATGTATCTAAGGGTGTTTAATTTATAGTTCCTATTAAAATAGTGGCAATTATTAAGTGAATAATATGCGTTTTCTTATCAAGAATGGAGTTAGGCCACTTTCAAAATTAACAATCAGATTCACTATAAAATTTGAAGGTGCCCAAGTCCATTCAACATAATTTAAGATGCTTCAAATTGAAAAAAACAATACTCAATTTATTTTACATATCTTTAAAACACTTCGAAAACATAATTTATGCGATTCAAAACATTTTCTAACTACATAACGTACAAAATTACAAGCATAAATTTATTACAAAACAATTTACTACTCATCTAGATTTTGTGTGTGTGAAAGGGATTTAAAGAAATCATGATGTTCCGGTGGTATATACCGTAATAGGTCAATTATGTCCTTGAATTTTGCTGTTGCAATTTATCTGATATTTTTATACAGTGGTGTTAATACAATATTTTCGAACTTTTTTGATCTACCCCGATGTGGTAATAAATTCAGGACTTTAAAATTTTCATTTTCATTCAATGATTTAAGTATAAATGAAGTTAGGCCACTTTCAAGATAAACGGTTAAATTATTGAACTAACTCTGAAAACTTATGTGTCAAGAATTATCGTATTTGCTCGGAATATAAGCAACGTGAAATGCTTTCCTGATAAATAAGATGTACATGTAATTATAGCAACCGGATGATAAATAAAGTTGTACATGTAATTATAGCAACCGGAAAAAATTGACAAATGGATTTAGGCCACTTTCAAAATAAAAGCCTCACATATATATATATATATATATATATATATATATATATATAATGAATTATATATTAATAATTATCTAATTATATATTAATAATATATATATATATATATATATATATATTTATGAATTCTATATAGTGGTTGTATTTTTTAAAAATTCGATATCTATATGCCAATATATCTCTGTTATATATCTATATGATAGACTCTGTTATATATCTAGATGCTTTGAAAAGTATTACTTGATATATGTCCAAATTAATCTATTCGAAAGTTTAATTCTAATTTTATATACACACACACGAATATATATATATATATATATATATATATATATATATATCTTTCTGTCTTTACGAATTCTATGTGGGGTACATTCTTTGGAAATTCGATCGACGATCAATACAATATATATATATATATTTTTTTTTTTCTTTTTTCTTTCCCTGCCCTTATCTTCTCATCTCTCTTATTCTCTCTCGCACGGTCAATTTCTCCATCCTATTTCCACCAAAGCCGTAAATGCGGGACCGAGAATGAGGGAAACGATTCGTCGAACGGTTTATTCAATTGCACTTCTTTCTCTTTCTTTTTCTTCTCTTCTCTCTCTCTCTCTCTCTCTCTCTCTCATTCTCTCTTTCCCACTCTTTTTCTTTCCCATAGAAAAGGCTAGAAGCAAGAAAGCTCGTTTCACGAGCGACTATCGAGTTCTCTTTTCCGATTACAAAAGCAAGCAGGACGAGTAATACTTCACTGGAGAAAGCTACGCAAAGAGAACTAGAAGGAAAGATAAAGACGAAGATAAAAGAGAAAGATAATAGAAATAAAAAGAAAAAGAGAGAAACAAGCTTTGAAATCGATTTATATACATATCTTTGAGAAATTATCGTTATCTCGATTCAATTCATCTACAAATAAAATATATACATATATAGATATCAACGATGGGAGTGGGGAGGGAAGAGGATATGATTCAGATAGATAAAACATTATATATCTCATGGATATATCAAATGGATGAAAAATAATGTTATAATGGTGGTGCAATGATACGAATATTTTTGGTTATTCCCATTGGTTATTCTGAAAAATCGATTGAGTTTATTTTATCTCTTACTCGCGGAAGGATAGAATTTCCGGAAAAGACTTGTGGGCTCTTCGAAATTCTTTGACCGGAACATGCCGTTAAAGGAATCCTCCACATCGAAATTGAAGAAATAGACGAAGAGAAAAAGATTGAGAGAAAGGGTAAAAAAGGAAAAGAAAAATAAATAAAAAAGGATGAAAGAAAGAAAAAAGAAAAAAGAAAAAAAAAGAAATAAAGAGCGAGAGAGAAGGATAGAACAGAGATATGGCCAATGACGACGGATGGTCTCTTTCAAAGCACGAACCATCGATAAACCATCGGTAAATCGTCGTCAGGGATGCGATGTCCCGACGCAGACGGTGCAAAAAATTTCAATCCTGCGATCTCGGCTCCTCCGCGAGCGTATAAGCGAGCGAGCTAGGAAGGAAGTGTATGAGAGAGAGAGAGAGGGAGAGAGAGAGAGAAAGAGTGGGTGGAAGGAGAGAGATAGAGAGAGAGGGAGATAGAGAGGTAGCGGACACCGTTATAATCCGTAGAACTTGGATATCCTTCGATGGAGATTCGGTGTCGAATGGATTCAATGTCGATCACAAGTTCTTATCGAAACTTCGCGGATCGAACGAAAACGATTTGAAAAAGAAGGACGGCCAACCTTGGATCGAAAGAAACTGATAAAGATAAAGGAAAAAGAAGGAAAGACAGAAAAATTCTAGTAGAATCGAAGAAAGAGGGAGATAGATAGATAGATAGAGAGAGAGAGAGAGAGAGAGAGAGAGAGAGAGAGAGAGAGAGAGAGAGAGAGAGAGAGAGAAAGATGGTTTCTTGGTGATTGTTGTAGTATTAAAAAAGAAAGATATATATTATATATATATATATATATATATATATATATATATATATATATATATATATGTTTTATATATCATTATGAGTATTAATTTAATCTGATCATCTAATTATAGTTTTATATAGATATATATAATTATAAATATTGTTAATTTTGTATATATAATATATATACACGGATATATATCTACAATCTGTATATGTGTAAAGTATATACATATATATATATATATATATATATATATATATATATATATATATATATATATTCATTTACTTACATTTGATTGATATCTACGTATAAGTAATATCAAAAGAAAGATTTTCTATCAATCATATCCGTCCACTACGAAAAGCGAAGACCGCCGCCGTCTTGGCGGGCAAGCCGGCCGATTTGTCTTGGTCTTTCGAGTCAAAAGAAGCGCGAAAATTCGAACGAACAGAATGAACAAACCTATCCTATAATCGCATACACGTATTAAACATATAATGTATCTGGACATATATATATATATATATGAAGTATGTATACGACGTAACATCTTTATCTATCTCTCTCCCTCTCTCTCTCTCTCACTCTCTTTCTCTCTCTTTCTCTCTTTCTTGTACTCACACGAAACTCAATACCAGTTCTCTTCCCTTTCGAGTAAAGGCGAGCACATACATATATACATACATACATACATACATACATACAATATATATACATACATATACATACACACAACACACACACACACAACGCACGAACGTCTCGTATCGTGCGTAAGTACGCATAGTACAAAGTAGACACCAGAGAAAGAGAGAGAGAGAGAGAGAGAGAGAGAGAGAAAGAGAGAGAAAGTATATAAAAGGTAGTGGTAGCAACTTTTTACGCGACAACGTCGAGTGAATGACCGGTCAGAGCCGCCTCTCACTCTTCGATCCTTCTATCTCTCTCTCTCTCTCTTTCTCTCTCTCTCCCCCTCTCTTTTTCTCTCTCTTTATCTATCTCGGCTTCTCTCTTGCACACGCTTACAAAGAGAACGACGGAAGAGAGAAAAAGAGAGAGAGAGAGAGAGAGAGAGATGCAGTCGGCCGGTTGCAGCGTGAGTTGCATTAGGCGTCGTCCACAATAAAGTCGCTCTTTGCTACTGGCATTCTCTGTCTCTCTCTTTTTGTCGAAACGAACGTATTCCCGGTCGACTTTTCTCTTTTCCCTTTCTCTCTGTTTGTCTCTATTTTTTAATTTTTTTTTTCTTTTTTTCTTTTTTTTTATTCTTTTTTTTCCCTGTTTTGTAGTCTTCTTCTCAGCCTCTACATCCATTCGACGGCCACTTCCGACCGGATAATCCGTAGATATATTTTCTATATTCTCGAGTATCAGTACTCTTCTCTTTTTCTCTCTCTCTCTCTCTCCCCCTTTCTCTCTCTCTCTCTCTCTCTCTCTCTCTCTCTCTCTCTCACTCTCTATTTCTGTTTTCCTATTGATATCCCTTTAAAATTCAACGATATATGTTTTGTGCCTATGAATAGATAGACAAAAATGTGAAAGACCTAATCTTTCGAGGATCGAGTTAGCTCAGAATCAAAGTGAATATACATATATCACTTCTTTTATATAATATAATATACATATATATATATATATATATATATATATATATGTGTGTGTGTGTATGGAACATCGTGACATAAATAGTAAAGATTTAATGAAAAGATAAATTAAAAAGTAATAGAATATTTGATTCGATAAACATTCATGTAACCATTGTTTTATGAAGGGGGTTTTTTTTTTATTTCAGAAATTAAAGATAAAATTGGCAAAATAATGATTTTTATAATTTATACTCGAAGCAACATTTCGATGACTTGTATAAAAGTAAAAATTAATTTGTTTCGATCAGGAAGAGAAAAAAAGCGTAGACGCTTTTACGGTTTATCATTTGTTCATTATATTGTAATATTAATTTATAGTGATTTATAATTATTTAGTAGGAATTTTTTGTTGCTGAATGTTAGATCGGTTTTATTTATTTTGTAAATGTTATGATTGGATTTTAATGTTTTTCTTTTTTTTTTTTTTTTCTATTTCTTTTCTTCTTTCCTTCATCTTTCTTTTTTATTTCATCACTTTATCTTCTTCTTTCATTACTTCTCGAAAAAGTAACTTTCAGATAAACGTTTTATATCGTTAGACTTTCTGCTTTATAAAATTCATTCATTTTATCATTTCCACCCAAGCAAAAGATCCCAGTAACATAATTTATTAAACTTTCTATATTTAACGATCTAACTTACGCATGTACGAAACAAACTTTCAAATAAGGAAATAGAAAAAAGGAGGACAATTATTTTTTTTCAAACCTCGTAAATGATAAAATTATTTCAAATATTTTTTCTATTTTTCTTTTTGTTTTTTTTTTTTTTTATTCTTTTTCTTTTTTTACAATCACTCAAGTAAATTAAGAAAATTCTTTACAACTTCATGAGTCAACAAAACGCTGAGCCGTAAGAAGTTATGTTACGCGCTACT
Organism: Vespa velutina; assembly: GCF_912470025.1. Lineage (NCBI taxonomy): Eukaryota > Metazoa > Arthropoda > Insecta > Hymenoptera > Vespidae > Vespa > Vespa velutina. Next base: position 666,027 of record NC_062204.1, on the reverse strand, counting down.
TCTACAAAAACAAATAGTTCGAGTCGTGTAATTTCGATCTTCGATCCCTTTTTATATTTTCATAAGAGAAAGAAAGAGAGAGAGAGAGAGAAGATACGATAAATCAGATAGATTTCGTCTCCTCTCGATCTCTCTCTCTCTCTCTCTCTCTCGCTCATTCTCTGTCTCTTTCTCATTCTGTTCTTGTGGAAATCGATTCTCTACGTGGAAACCGCACGTTTTTCCTTCGAGACATAGAGTTTTCCTGCGGAAAAGTTCGAGGGCATTATACGTTTCTACCATCTTCGATAGAAAAGAGAAGTTATCATTTATCCCGTACATATCTTGAAATTTTTCAATTTCTTACATTCTTCCTTTCTTTCTCTCTCTCTCTCTCTCTCTCTCTCTCTCTCTCTTTTTCGTTCTCTATCTATATAGTTTCATCTCGTTTCTGCCAATATGTATTCCATGCGCGCGACTAAGAAATGCATTGCTTGTTTTCTTGGTCTTCGGTGGAAGCCCAAGGATTCGGTATGTACACTGTCTGAAAGCTGTTACAAAGGAAAAAAAAGAAAAAAAAGGAAGAAAAGAGAAAAAAAAAAGAGAAAAAGAAAAGAAAAGAAAAACAAGGAAAAACACGATGTAGCGAACGAAAGAAAGAGAGAGAGAGAGAGAGAGAGAGAGAGAGAGAGAGAGAGAGAAAATGAGAGAGAAAGCAGGCGAGTAAATCCTTTCGATATCGAGATGCAGACTCCCACCGATGGACCACAAGCTCGTCCTTCTTATAAAACTATCTCAATTTCCTTTTACTTGCCGCTTTACTTTCGATGGAAATCGAATGGTCGATCGATGTTCGAAGTAATCGACATGCGCCGCCGGGAGAACGATCAACAGTGAAAAACCACAAAAGTGTTACAATTGGCAATAGAAAAATCACCTCTTATGTTTCTCTTTTATTTCTTTTTTTTTTTTTCTTTTTTCCTTTTTTTATTTTTCCCCCTAAATCGATCACTCCAAAATCACATTACCCTTTTTTTGATCGTAAAATTTGCAATTCGCGCTTCTGGCCGATGTTCGTTAAAGACAATATTCATAGAATTTAATTATCCAATTTCGAATTAGACGGCCGATGTGTTGGTATATAATGACAAGGGAGATACGAAAATATAATTTTGCACAATTAAATGATATCGAAGAGATACAAAATTGAATGGGATAATATTTATAAATTGATTCCAGTTACATTTTTTGATATTCTTCTCCTCTTTCGTTTCTTTCTTTTTATTTATTTATTTTTTTTTTTTTTGTTTTTTTTTTTATCGTTCAAGTTTACGGATTATTGTACGAAAAAAGAGAGAGAGAGAGAGAGAGAGAGAGAGAAAAAAGAAAAGAAAAAAGAAAATTTCAACAAGAAACATTTTTAAACTAATCGACATTTTCTTTATCTTTCCTTTTCTTTTTTTTTCCTTTTTTAACACCATTCTCTTTTTCACTTAGTATCCTCTCCGTCGAATATTCTCGTTAGAGTGAGATTCGCTAATATTTTTTTTTATTATTCTTTTTATTTATTTATTTATTTATTTATTTTTTTTTTGTCATTTTCCTTTTTATCGTCTACCCACTATAAAATAAAAGGGACGTGGAATCGCAAACTCGATATAATTTATCGCGAATAACGAATAAATCGATTTGTGTGGCCAAGGAACAATTTTGAAAGGTATCGATGACGACGAGAACGACGACCATAATCCGATAGAAATTCATCGGCAAGTAGCACTCAACCTCCACCCCTTCCCTTATTCCCTTCCCCTCCCTCTCCCTCTCTATCTCTCTCGCTCTCTCTCTCTCTCTCTCTCTCTTTCTATGTTTCCTTTCTCGGCCCTTTTAAACTAAAAAATCGTCAGCTAGGTGGTAAACTTTTCATGAATAATGCAACAACTTTTTCTTCCCATCGCAAACATTTATTTCCGAATAATCGAGCGCCCTTTTTCCTTCCTTCCTTCATTTCTTCCTTCCTTTCTTCTTTCATTCCTTCCTTCCTACGACGAAATAGATTACGATCGAGAACAGTGAACACGTGCGTCTCCTCGATCATTCGATCCTCTTTTACATGGAACGGAAAACAAAACAGAGAAAAAAAAAAAAAAAAAAAAGAAGAAAACGAACGAAAAAGAAAAAAGGAAGGAGAAGAAAAAAGAAATAAAAAAATTGTATGCCTCCCGAGAGTGTAAAAAGGGGAACAACTTTTTCCTTCGAAGTTTTTTTCCTTCCCCGTATTAATTCGCGGAATTAAATTTTCGTCTCTTTTTTCTCCCTCTCTTTCTCTCTCTCTCTCTCTCTCTTTCCCTCGTCCTTTTCTTTCTCATCCTGGAGGATACAACGTTAGACTTTTTTGTTACCGCTTCCTTCGAGAATAAGAAGACGATCTTAGTTGTTGTTCTTAACAATTTGAGATAACGAGACAATAGTTTGAACGATAATGAGAATACCACGGATCTACGTGATTTTTTTCTTTTTCTTCTGTTGTTATTATTATTATTATTATTATTATTATTATTATTATTATTATTATTATTATTATTATTATTTAACAGAATTTAAAATGAAAAAATCGTCTTCAAGCATTTTAATCCTTCGTACTTTTAATGTCTCGAGTATGATTCGATGTCATTTAGAGGTGACATTCTTTAACAAATTTTCTCTTTCCCTTTTTTATTTTATTAAAAATATCTCATACCTTTGATATCTCATATGAAATAACAAACGCGGAATATAAAATCAATCGTGAATTTATTTAATCCATATATTTAACGAACTTATTACAACGGAAGTATTCGTGTTCTTTGCTACATCTTAGAAACCGGTTGAAAGTAAATTGCTATTTAGATTTCAAGTTCGACGATGTTTCTATTCGTTTTTATGTATTAGTCGAAAGAATGTTTGAAAAAAGAGATAGATAGATAGATAGAAAGAGAGAGAGGAGGAGAGAGACAGAGAGAAAGAGAGAATCCATTGATAGTTAAGGTACATTTTCATGAGACAGTAAGAATCATGAGTTTTCTTGTCGTGACACCGTATACAACAACGTCACTAGAAAATCAAACCTGTTTTGATTTCGTGACATTAATGTCACGTCAACGGAGTCCGATGTCACGACAACGCGATATCTCTAGTTTTCACGAAGAGAAATGTCATAACATTTAGCGTCAAGACCGTAATAGTAACGATTTACGATCATCGGAAAATCTACCTTTAAAATATATAACAGTCTCAAACAATGAACGAGTTCTCGGTCTTACACCTGTTAATACTTATATCGCTTTCTTTTTTTTTTCATTTTCTCTCTCTCTCTCTCTCTCTCTCGCTCTCTTTCTCTTTTTCTCTAATTATTAATTCTATATACGAGGATAAAACGTATACTGTTAAAAAGTTTCTGGAAAATACCAAGTACCTGTATTACTTGTTTCATGGGCTCTGTTTTTATGATTCTACGTAGGATAGTTCTCTCTCTATCTTTCTCTCTCTCTCTCTCTCTCTCTCTCTCTCTCTCTCTCTCTTTCTCTCTTTCTCTCTTTCTCTGTTGGTGAAAATTTTTACGTGATAAGGTAGGAAAAGGATAGAAGAAAAGGTAAAGAATACGAAAGAGGAAAAGGATTAGGTAAAGAATGTATGTCGGAGAATATATGTTTCTATGTTGTGTATATGTTTTTTTTTTTTATGGCGTAACGTAGACCCCAGGTTTTTTTTATTCGAATGAACTACGTGAGAGAAAAGATATGTATATTTTAGTCTATGTAAAAAAAATATGTAAAAGTAAAAAAAAAAAGAAAAAAAGAAGAAAAAAAAAGAGAAAAAAAAAAGAAAAAAAAAAAAAAGGAAACAAACACAAAAAAAGCGCGGTAAAAATTTTCAGGCAACTTTTGTAAATTAATTTTTTTCACATGTTTTACAAAGAAAAACAAAATTGTATGATGTAAAGATTATATTATTTTGTTACAATATAATAGTACCATTGTATTATATTAAACCGTTGAGCGGTAAAGGACGAGTTAATGAATAAATGAATGGAAAAAAAAAAGAAAATAAATAAAAATAAAAATAAAAAGAAAAAGAAAATAAAAGAAAATATTATAAATTTCAATTGGGTTAACTTCCATTTTACTTTTTTTAAGGAGAATAATATACGACGATCTTAAAGCAGAAATTGTTGGAAGAATTGCCGGTGGGAAGAAAAAAGGAAAGAAAAGAGAAGAAAAGTAAAAACAAGGGAAAAAATCGTAGAGTCGTTCGATCGTAAAACAAAAGTAAATAAAAAAGAAAAAGAAAGAAAGAAAGAAGAAAAGGAAAGGAAGAAAGGAAAAAGAAAGAAAAGAAAAAAGTGGGGGAAAAAAAATTTGAAAAAATGAAAAAAAAAAAAAAAAAAATAAAAAGAAAGGAAAAAGGAAAAAGCATTGAAAATCGCTGATTTTTCGCGCGTAAGCGAAAAGTCTCGATAAGATGGAGTAGGGAGGTAGATAGGTGGGTAGGTAGGTAGATAGGTAGGTAAGTAGATAGTTAGAAAGGTTCGAGACGGTGCATTCGAATGTCCGTTCAAGATTGTTAATCGTTATCCGACGAGGTCTGACGTTTTCGTTTGGAACGATAAGCTCGAACTAAAAAAAAAAAAAAAAAAAAAAAAAATAAATAAAGAAAAATAAAGAAAAAAAGAAAGAGAAAAGAAAAGAAAAAAGAAAATAGAGAGAGAAAAAAAAAAAGGGAAATCGACGAAGTTCCTTTGGAAGAGTTCAATCGCTTTTCGCTCGTTCGTTTCCTCTCCCAATCACGGGCTTCGCTCGCCGATTATAGATTACCAATGTGAAACGTTTTAATATTGGTTTAATTCATTTCGATTCGATTTACCCGCGAGATGATTCCTTTTACGCTAGAACGGAAATCGCATTCGCGATTTGAAAAATAAGTAAAGTAAGTAAGTAAATAGTAATTGTCTCGAGCAGATATCTTTTTTTCCATTGAAATCGATAAAAATTATTAAATCGACGTTCGATATCCGACGTTTCAAGAGTCGTCGAACGTGATATAGAAATCACGATAAACAATTGGGGGAAAAAGGAAAAAAGACGGAAAAAAAAGAAACAAAAAAAGAAAGAAAAAATTGATAGAGATAGAGAGAGAGAGAGAGAGAGAGAAAGAGAGAGGGGGGAGGGAGGGAAAAGGGGAGAGCGCAAGAATGCGGAAAAGAGGAAAAGTGGAAAAGAGGAAGTAAAAATATTGCAAATTACGGTGGATTCATCCTTATATAAGGGTGACTTCTTGGATGAAAGAAGCATTGTAGCTATCCATACTGACTTTTACGATCCTATTCTACGGAATGGAACCAGACGCGAGTATGTGAGTACGACAAAGATGGAAACAGAAGAAGGTAAGCGTGTGTATGTGTATGCAGTGCGCGAGAGCAAGAGAGCAAGAGAGCAAGAGAGAGATAGATAGATGAGAGAGAGAGAGAGAGAGAGAGAGAGAGAGAGAGAAATGGAAAAGTGGGTGTCCCCGATCGATCTTCTCTCGCTCACAAGTTCACCGTGTTACGTCGTTTCGAAGTCAAGATCTCTCTCTCTCTCTCTCTCTCTCTCTCTCCCTCTCTCTCTCTCTCTCTCTGCGCTTTCCTCGCCTTTTCTTATGTAGCCACTTTCGTACAGTTTCGCGAGTAGAGTCGTTGGCAAAAGGAGGATCAATATCGAGTTTGCGATTCTCTCTTTTATCTTTCTCTTTCTCTCATCCGTAGGACGACCACGGTATTCTCGCGGGTCTCATCACGATTCTCTCCCTCTCTTTCTCTCTCCCTCTCTCTCTTTCTCTCTCTCTCTCTCTCTCTCTCTCTCTCTCTCTTTATATTTCTCATTCTATCTCGTTTCTCTCGCGTACCCGCTTTTCCACTTCAATTTGATCGATTGGAAGACACACCAAAGTTATATTTTCCGGGCTAATCAAAGTACCACCGAGAAAATTCACGACCCGCTTCGATTCCCCTCTGTACGTGATCGTACACCATTTGGTTCGCCTTTTCAACATATTCATGCGAATTTAAACAAAGTCTCATTGAAGGAAGAAAAAAGATAAAATTAAATCCATAAAGATGATAGAGACAAAAAGATTGATAGACGGATAGACAGAGAGAGAAAGAAAGAGAGAGAATTGGTGTTAAGAAAGTAAAATTTGAAAGTAAATGTCGTGCAGAATAAGAAATTACTCTTTCTCTCTCTCTCTCTCTCTCTCTCTCTCTCTCTCTCTCTCTTCTCTCTCTCTCTCTCTTTCTCTTTCAAATATAATACAAGTTAGCTTTTTCGCTATATACGAGAAAGGCAAACGTTGAGAGTAGCAGTAGCTACAAGGGGATGAAAATAATAGCACGGTGAGTAGTCGAAGCGGAAAGATTCAGATTTACGCGGGGATGCCAGACGGCAACGGCAACGGTAACGGCGATGGCGGCTGCGGCGTACTGTTACGCCGTCCTGCCCCCGGGACTATTGGTAATTTATACTCGCATTATTGTTCTTAATTTATACCGCGGCCGGCTGAGTTTACGGTAAACTCGTGAATGTGAAATAGTATACGCAAGCCGAGCATACGTAAAACGTTTCTCCTTCTCCTCCTCCTCCTCCTCCTCTTCTCTTTTTGCTCTTGCTGTCCCTTTATTTACACCCTCTTTAATCATAAATAACGAAGCAATAATTAGAACATTCTCTCTCTCTCTCTCTCTCTCTCTCTCTCTCTCTCTGTTTTTTTTTTGTCTTTTTTTCTTTCTCTTTTTCTTTCTCTCATCGTGTTATTGAACAAGTTTTTAACGTTTACCATCGTCTACCACTTTACTTAACTGCTTTTTCTTTTTCATCGATATTATTTATTTTCTACGTTCTTTTCTTAATAGAATTCTCACTTATTTGTTATTATTGTATTAGAAATATAAATATAAAAACATGGAGCTGGTAGGAAAAAAGAAATGTTATTGTTACATTTTTATCGTCTTATCTTCTCTCTCTCTCTCTCTATATATATATATATGTATATTTGAATGTTTATAGCACATTTGTTTATATCATATTTATAGCACGTCTAACACAGTTCTTTTTTTTTTTTTTTTTTTTTTGATCGATAAAATCTATTCTTTACGTTCTTTTGTTGATATAATTATTACTAGAGAAATATTTATGAAAGAAAGAGGGGAAAAAAGGTACGGTTAATTATTATATTTTTATTAGTGTAAAATCATTAACGGTTCTTCTATTCTTTCATCTTCTATTTTTCCTTTCATTATCCCTTTATTTACATTCTTCCCAACGATAGATAAATAACAATAAACGATAATTAGATCTTTCTCATCATATTATTAGCCCATATTTTAACATTTACCATCACTCGCCTTACAAGCTTAAAAGCTTAATACTATTTCTCCTTTATATATTCTTTCTTTCTCTCTCTTTTTTTTTTTTTTTTTTTTTTTATTATAATCATTACGAAAAAAATATTTAGAGAAATAAAGAGAAAAAAGAAGTAGAAAAAAAGAGAAAGAATACATATATACGAAGTGTAGAAAGAAATCATTGTTACTTGTTTATCGATGTTAGATCATTATTAAACGCTTCTTTTCTTTTATTTTCATTTTTTTTCATTATCGTCTTTGTTTACACTCTTCTCTAATGGTAAAGATAAACAAAAAATACGAAATGTTAATTAAAAGCTTGCCCGTTGCACTTATTAAAACCAACTTTGTAACGTCCTCTCGTTAATTGTCTAATGCAGTTCTTTCTTTCATTTCTTTCTTTTCTATCATTTTTCTCAATCGATATCGAATTTCTTTTTCTCTTGTTTTTTTTTTCCCCTTCTCCTTTTCTTTTCTTTTCTATCATTTATAATTACTCATTAGAAAAATATATACGACGAGAAAACAAAGAGAAAGAGAAAAGGAAGAAAAAAGAAAAAGAAAGTAATTAATCAAATGTAATACAATTAATCAAATTTTTATCGGTTCAAGATCATCGATCCTTTTAAAAGAATGATACAAATTTGATTAACGAGCTTCGTTTACATATAATATCAATCTGTTTATAACGTCTGAATTGCAATTGCATTAAATCCTTCCTGGAAAATTATTCATTCCCACATGATTTAATTAAGTCCTTTTGATCCAGTCCACATATGTGCGTAACAAAACATGCTCATACACGCAATCGTTATCATTCCTTTTCACGTAATAAAGTCTCTCATATCGATCGTTAATTTTCTATACCATGATAATTGTTTTCTTTTTTGTATCTCTCTGATTTTCTTTTTTTCTTTTCTTTTCTTTTCTCTCTTATTTATCATTTTTTTTTTTTTTCGTTTCCTCTCTACTTTGCGTTTCTAATTGTTACATACAATTAATTACACTTTTTCGAATTGATTGCTACAGTATCCTTGGGATTTCGATACAATCACTGGGGAAAGGAATGTAGTGCTGTATATATGTACATAGCTGTTACATGTAACTGTTACATGTGAGTGTTGTGTATAGAAAGTTATAAATTGGAGTTTGAGTAAATCTAATGGTTGCTTTTTTTTCTTTTTAATTTTTTGGGCAAATTTTCTTTGTTTGTTTCTTTTTCTTTTTTTTCTTTTTCTTTTTTTTTGTAAAAAAATTCGTGCGATTATTAATCCATAAACAATATTTATTCTTAAACGATATATATGAAATTATATCAATTATTATCGTGATATTTAAAATTCATCAGCTTTAGAATCGACTCGCATGAATATTAACATATAAAGTATATAAAAAAACTTTAATTAAATCTAATATTAAATAATACAGCAGCATAATGGCCATCACATATAAGTTTCAGATATAAGTACAATTATGTAATTTAATCATTATAAGAGTTACTTCACGCGTCGTAATATAATGTCATTAAATTTATTTACAATTCCATAAAAGGAATTGACTGTTCTAAATACTTTGTCAATGAAAAAAAAAAAAGAAAAGAAAAGAAAAGAAAATGATGATCGTTTAATTAAAATTGAATGAATCTACAGTGAATTTTTTTTTTTTTTTTTTTTTTTTTTTTTTTAACTTTCAGTCTTTAAAGTTCCTCTTACTTCTAACAACGACACAATTAGAATGTAGGATGATATATGGAAGTTTTTTTTTTTTTCTTTTTTTCTTTTTCTTTCTTTTTGGTTAATATTTCATTCTTCTTTGATTATGGCCGCAAATTTTTTACTTCGTATATCAAGATCCATTTTTAAAATGACTTTGTACATTAAACATTTATTGATCCTCGTCGATTCAAAATTTTATCATTTGATCATTTGAGTACGTGAATCTTCAAATAATTCTAATGGATTTTCTGTTTTTTATTTTATCCAAATATCCTTCGTCCAATTCAATTTGTTATCTAGATGAAGGCTCAACGTTGTCAACAGAATTCATTGGAAGGATTTCAAACTTAATTTTTGATTTGATTCTTGATATTGATTTTACTTTTTTTCTTTGTTTTTTCTTTTTCTTCTTCTTCTTTCTATATATATGAAATCAATTTTCATTAAAATCAATTTTATTTAAATCAATTTTATTTAAATTATTTCGTGTCCAATTTTTTATTTTGTTCAAAGAATTTTGTAACGATCTCATTATAATTTCTATACATTTTTTTTGTAGAATGAATAAAGGAAAAACGATCGTTAGTTTATATTCTTTTTTAACAATCATTCTTTAAACGCCACTTGTACTAATTTAATGTAATATTTCGTAAATGTTCATTGTTCATTCAAAAATTTTCGATTAGAAAATTTTCATTAAAAAAGAAAATGACGTACAAAGAAATAGAAAGAAGAAATTATAATTTTTAATTATAATAAGACATTAAATTAGAAATAAATAAATGTAGATATTTAATAAATATAAAATAAAATAAATTAAAGATTTTCAATAAATTAAATGAGATAATAATTAGAAATTTTCGTTTAGATAATTTTCCTTAAAAGAGAAAAAAGAAAAGAATAAAAAGAATAAAAAGAAAAAAAAATCGAAACAAGAAATTTCTACCTTCTAATTATTACAAGATATTAAATAAAATATTAATTGGAAATAGATAATAATTAGAAATAAATGAGTACAAGATATCTATAAAAAAAAAAAAAAAAAAAAAAAAAAAAAAAAAAAAATAAATTATGAAATAAAATAAATAAAAGATTTTCAACATATTAAATAAGATAATAATTAGAAATCTTCGATTAGAAAATTTTCTTTAAAAAAAAAAAAAAAAAAAAAAAAGAAAAGAAAAAAGAAAAAAGAAAACAATAGAAACAAGAAATTCTTATTTCTAATTATTCTTAAGAAATTAAATAAGACATTAAAAGGTTATAGGTTATTGCTACAATATGCTTACCTGATCGATGATCTCCGTGAGGTCGTGTAGACTTATGTTGTAAATGGCATTTCTGAAAAAAAAAATCGGAACAAGAAAGTTAAATCCTACTCGTAAATTTGGTTGTCCTTTTCTCTCTCTCTCTCTCTCTCTCTCTCTCTTTCCCTTTCTCTCTTTCTCTCTCTCTCTCTCTCTTTCTTTCTGTTTCTCTCTTCCTACCTGTCTTACTAACGTCGAACCAAAGTCAAAAAAAAAAAGGTGAATAAAAGACCCGTTCAAATTAGAGGAAAAGCCGATAAACTTTACGCGGTTCCTTCACCATCTTGACATCGACGAGAGGAGATTGAAAGGAGATTGAAATCGATCGGGAATATAGAAAAGGGGTATCTCGTTAACATTGATCGTATTCGTAGTTGAGTAAGTATCCGTTTGCTACGAAAGTAATACCGACATGAAGCAGCACTATTCTTTTTTTTCTTTTTTCATTCTTTCGTTGATTTTTTTCTCTTCTTTTCTTTTCTTTTCTTTTTATTTTCCTTTTTTTTTTTTTTTTTTTTTTTTTTTTTTTTTTTTTTTATTTCGTCACGTCAATTTCAAATC
>NC_062204.1:632551-645051 GCF_912470025.1 Vespa velutina | reverse complement strand
TACATCCATTGTTTTTTTTTCTCTTCTTTTCTTTTTCTTTCTTTCTTTCTTTCTTTCTTTCTTTCTTTTTTGTTTTTGTTCTTCTTTTCCTTTCCTTCCTTTTGTAGTTACTTTCGAATTCTTCCGAACCTTCCTCATCCATTTCTTCTATTTCGTTTTATTTTATTTTATTATATTTTATTCTTTATTTGCATTTTTATTCTTCCTTTTCTTCTTCTTCTTCTTCTTCTTCTTCTTTTTCTTCTTCTTATTCTTTTTCTTCTTCTCCTTTCCCATCTTCCTTTCTCACTCTCTTTTCTCTCTCCGATCGCTCAACGGCAATTACGACGGCAATCTTTTCGCGCACGAAGCAAAGGTAATCGTGTTGGCTAAACGAGGATTTATCGTCGTGCTTACGTCAGGATTTTCGGATTAAAAGATAACAAAATAAAAGAAAAAAAGAAAAAAAGAAAGAAATAGAAAAGAAAGTAGAAAAAAATGAGATGAAAGAATCGAAAGGAAGAAAATTTTATAAAACTCAAAGGAAACTCAAACGATATCGATAAAATTGTTAAAGACATGATATCGGTGACTCGATAATTTTTATCATTATTTCTGAGATTCGCAAGGAGTATTTTTTTTATTCTTTGAAATAATCATTCATCTCTCTCTCTCTCTCTCTCTCTCTCTCTCTCTCTCTCTCTCTTTCTCGTTTTAATGAGTATCCGCGGAGCAGTCATCGTTCGAAGAATCACATCGGATAATCTTCAAGCGTTGTCATCGCTTTTCGAAGTGCCACGTAATCTTCCACTCTTATACGATTTACGCTGACATCTCACTTGCTACTAAACGATCGATCGTTTATTTATTTTGTCTATTTGTACAATATGTTAGATCTTCCATAACGAAATAAAAAAAAAAAAAACTATTTTAAAGAAACAATAATAAAAATGATTAGTACATCTAATAAAACAAAATAATTCCAACAGCTTTAATATCACCTGTGCGAGAAACGATCAGCTGATTAATAAGTAATAGTAATATAATTCCAACGATATATATAATATATACATATATATATATATATATATATATATATAATAATTATTAATTAAAATAATAATTATGATTAATGAAAATAATAAGTATTTCTCGGATCTCCATGTTATTATTATTAATTATATAATTAAATGTCAAGATGAGATGGCATTTCAAAGTAACTATACGTTTGTATGAATAAATTAGAAATTATTTTTTTTTATGTATAAAAAAAAAAGTTTGTTTCAAAATGGAATAATAACGCGATCGTACTGACATTTTTTAAATAAATACTTAGTTTCTTCTACTTCTTTTTTTTTTTTTTTTTTTTTTTTTTTTTTTTAAGTGAAAATGATAATTTAATGTGAATATTTGTAAAGATAAATAATAAATGAAGCATTCAGTTTGATCAACATAATAAAATATAACATAATATTATAGTATAACATAAAGCTTATTTTAAAGTGAAATAATAATACGATTGTAGTTATACTTTCTTTTTTTCTTTTTTTAGAAACATCATTTTTTTTTTTTTTTTTTTTCGTATACATTTAAATCAGCAATGAGGACAAAGAGAGCACATAGTTTTCGTGAGATTATTATTATTATTTTTTTTTTTTTTCGCTTTTTCTCTTTTGTTTTATTTTCAATCTTCATCGAATGACGAAGCCTACGTTTGATTCCCAAGTCGACCGTCCGCCTTTCCTCCCTTTTTCAATTTTTCTGGCCTGAAAATGCATTCGAGTTTAAGGAACGCCCCTCGGCAATAAGTTTCCGTATTGTCGTAATATTTCAATTACAATTTCTCTTTCTCTTTTTCTCTTTCTCGCGTATCCCTCCCCACTTTCCCTCCCTTCTCCCATCGCAGCCCTTGCAGCATACCACTATTTCCTCTCCTCTCTCACTTTTAATCTCGTTTAATCGATCAGCTCCCGTCAATTTTGCCGTGCTTTCGTTCGATAAAGTGCCGTCATTAATATCAGTCTCGTATAATTGCTGATACTGGCAATTCGGAACCCCTTTACCCCTGATTTTCCATTCAATTTTTTTCCCCTTTCCCTCTTCCGTTTAACATCAACGAACAAAATGCATTGAACCTTTACCGTTTGTTAATTAACGAGAAATCTCAAAGAATATTTTGAAAAAAAAAGGAGAAAAAAAAAAAAAAAGAAAACAAAAAAGAAAAAAGAAAAACAAAAAGAAACAAAAATTATTTTGGATAATTATAATCTATCTGAATAGTATTTACGTCGTTATAAATACGAAATAATTAACTTCTCGTATATTTCTATTAAAGTCAAATACCGTACGGAACATTTGAGATACGAAATAAGAGAAAGACGAAAAAAGAGTCGAGAAGAGAGAGAGAGAGAGAGACAAAGAGAGAAATAAGGAAAGAGAGAGAGAGAGAGAGAGAGCATTCGCAACCCCATTCCCTAGATTTTCTCATTGAACATTTTTCCCTCCCGTTTAACGTCAACGAACAAAATACGTTGAACTTTAGCTCGTTGGTAATTAACGAACAATCTCCAAGAAAAAATAGTAATAATATTTTGAAAGATAAGATTTATAAATATAGAATAAACATAGTATATTCGTATATTTGTATATTCAAGTCAAATACGATATAAAACATTTGGAAATACGAGAAAGACGAGACGATCATTGTCTGTGTGTGTGTATGTGTGTGTGTGAAAGAGAGAGAGAGAGAGAGAGAGAGAGAAAAAAGAGATAATAAAGATAGAAGAAATAGCAGAGATAAAGATAGAGAGATAAAAAAGAGAGAGAAAGACAGAGAAAGTTCGTTATCGGTTAAATATTATGACCTTTTTTAATGACGAGCAACTCGTGTCAACATAACGTGAGATGATGAAATTACGTGAGAGTAAGGGTCAATAAACAAATTCGCTGTGGAAAAACGAGTTCTTTTTATAGGAATCAAATGCCGAATGAATCGTCGTATAAAATATATATACACAGGTATACGCATATGAACATTTTTGTATATATATATTTTATGTATGTATACGTACGCAGAGGACAATAAAAATGAAAAAAAAAAAAAGGTTTATAAAGGTAGATAGAGAGTAGATAGTAGTAACGAAATCGCGATACGAGCGATGAGGATTTACTGGCATAAAAAAAAAATATAAGTATACGTGTGTACAAACACAGAAGCCTTGAATGTGTCAGTGATGATATATATATATATATATATATATATATATCATTCGAACGAAGAGTAGTTCATTGAGAACGATAAATATAATTTGTGGCTAGAACTCGCGGATAAATCGGCCTGAGTAAAAAGCAACGCATTATGCGGCCTATTAACTGTGAGAGCTTCGTTTTCCCTTCCATTTTATGTACTTGTGCTTATACATGTGAAAACAAAATACATATATACGTTTATGGATAGTTATATACATGTGTGTGTGTGTGTGTGTGTGTATCAAGGGTGTTTATATCCGTACACACATATAGATACACGCAACGCGCAGATATATGTATGTATACGTGTTTATATATATTTGTATCTGTGTCGAATTCGAACTAGTCCGTGAAACGTCACGCGAATCGCCATGTGAGCTATGTTTGTCCTTACTATAAATATAAATTGCAGATTTGCGTCACCGTAAAGAAGTTATACCTCTCTCATGTTTGGATTGTGAATATAAATACACGTGTAAGAACAATCTGGTGCTATGATCGCGAATGATAGAAGAGTTTTGTTTTTCTTTATCTCTATCTCTTTCTTTCTCTCTATGAATATATATATATATATATATATATATATATATATATATATATATATTTCTATCTCTATCTGTCCATCCATCTCGTTCACTCGGTATAATCTACTATTAATTACGGGCGATTGGATTGTTATTGATAACTGAGAAAAACAAAAGTAATTCTAGAACAGAGACAATTTTTACAAGACTAGTCAGAGAAAACCAATAAACTCCAACGCTTATCAAGACCATTCATTTCCTTATCGAGGAATTGAAAATATTCTCTTCTTAAATAAAAAAGCACGGTCACCGAGCGCATGCATAATAATCGCCAGAAAGAAAATCGATCTTCCTCTCTCTCTCTCTCTCTCTCTCTCTCTCTCTCTCTCTCTCTCTCTCTCTCTCTCTCCCTCTTTCTCTCTCTCTCCCTTTCTTTCTTTCTCTCTCTCTCGGTCGAGTCAATTTCGTGCGAAGAATTTTCACGAGCTATTCCTTTCGAAAAATTTCTCTCTGCGAAATTTCCTCCCTCGCTTGCGTCGTTTCACTTAAAAAGCTCGAAATACAAAATGTATATACGTACTGCGTCAATATCATACATACATATATATATATATATATATATATATATACATATATATTCACACATATATATATGTGAATATATATACATATATATTCACATACATATATACAGTTATTTATATTTATATGTAGATACAAAATATATATATATATATATATATATATATCCATACACATACAAACATATATATATATATATATATATCTACTTTCTCTCCCTCTCTCTCTCTCTCTCTCTCTCTCTCTCTCTCTCTCTCTCTCTTTTCTCTTTCTCTCTTGCATTTACATTTATATTGGCTTATTATACCTGCATATTATTCAGCGTCCATTGTTCAACTTTTTCTCCGTTGCTGCTACTACTGCTGCGCCTGCTACTGCTACTGCTACTGCTACTGCTACTGCTACTACTACCACTACCACTATCACCACTACTATTATTATTACTACTACTATTATTAATACTACTACTAATACTACTACTGCCACTATCACTGCTATTACTGCTTGCATCAAGTATTTTCTCCCCTCTCTCTCTCTATTCTACTCTCACCCTCTCTCACTCTCTTAAGAGCTTACCAACGCGGGTGCATAGAAGATGAAATTTACTCTGCACTCTCGATCGTCCCTAATATTCACGTCGGACAGGACATACACGGATGAAGTGAGGGAAAGGTACCCACACACGTTAAGCGTGACCGTACATAGGAAAATATAGAAAGGAGAGTAACATATAGAAAGTATCTACACGTTGCACATACATCCATCCATCCATGTATACATACATACATACATATATACATACATATATATATATATACATACATATATATATATATATACATGCATGCATATATATATATATATATATGTATATATATATATATATATATATATATATATATATATATATATATATATAGCGAACGCATTTTGCTTCAACTCCTACTATCTTCTCTTCGGGCAAGGCTTGAGAGTCGAGGCGAACGGACGTGCGGGGCCTATCTGCCGATCTACCACTCCGGCAATTAAGTCAAACAAAGGCACAACCGTCGCGATCGATTCGGTCTTCCTACTAGTGCGACAAAGTGTCACGCTCCAACGCGCCACTCAAGCTATTTCTATCTCTTTTACGTTAAAACCCGCTTCAAATAAATCTACTTTCCTCTATCCTTTGAGGTATTCAACTTGATCGAACAAAAATGTTATACCTTTTCTCTAAGTATTGTATATATATATATATATATATATATATATATAATATATATATATAAATATATATATAATATATATATATATATAATATATATATATAAAAATATATATATAATATATATATATATATAATATATTTATACTAAGTATATATGGAATGTAATTAATATTTTTGTATATGTAATATATTTAACAAAATAATATTGACAAATGGAGTTAGGCCACTTTCAAAATAAACGGCTCATATATTACTAGTTATGTATATATATATATATATATATATATATATATATATATAAATCGTTAAAAATTTTTTTTCTTTTTTATTCAGATCAACTAGTTCATTACGCAATTTCAATAAAAATTATTTATATAATGATATTATCATTATTATTAAATTATACGGTTCGATAGGTTCATCATATACTTATGGATGACGATATTTCAAAAAAAAAAAAAAAAAAAAAAAAAGAACAAGTTAATTTTACAAATATATTGAAACATTTGAGTCATTTGATTGTTTTTATATTTTCTTTTTCGAATTTAATGATTCATTTCGATTTTAATAAAAATTATATGTAAGTATATATATATATATTATACATCATATAATACATAATATATAGTAATATATAAAAATAGTATAAATATATATATATATATTTTTATTATAATTATTAAATTATTCGGAAAATTCATACTACTTGTTCTCACATATATCAAAATATATTAGTACATACATATATCGCGATGACTGTAAACGTATTAGTTTTATATTATATATTGAAACGTATCATTTGATCAAATATTTATAATTTGTCTTTTATTTTTCCTTTTTTCTTTCCTTTTTAGTAATTTAGTAAAAAATTTTCCATTTTGCATTTTTCCAAATTAAGAATAAAGTGTATTTTCGACGCTTTAATTAATAAAATATATTTGGGTGCTATTTTAATAATAGAAAAGATAAATACACGAACGCAAACGGCAAAGATTTGTTCTATTTACAAAGATGATTCTTTCATGCGGAAAGATTGTTAGAAAGTGGTTTAAAAAGTTTAAAACTGAAGATTATAATCTTGTAGGACTGTAGAACGCCCAAGAAAAATCTTCAAGAATTGACGATGACCAAATTAAGAATACAGATTGAGAATAACCAGCTTCATATAGTTCTCTAAATAGCCGAGATATTAAATTTATTAAAAATTACCTCGTTCACGAGCTTTTAGTGAACGTTGGATTATTAATAGTTACAAACTTTCCGGACAACTCAATACTTACTGCATTGTATATCGTAGAATTTCGTATATCATTTATATATATACATATATATATATATATATATATATATATATGTGTGTATATATATCATACAGATTTACATAAGAGTGTACAAAAATATTAACTTATATTCATATATATAATATATAAGTGTACTATGTAACTTTATCATTACAACTCTCTATAAGCCCATTTTCTTTCGTAACAAAAAAAAAAAAAAAAAAAAAAAAAAAAAAAAAAAAATAATAATAAAAAGAAAATTATATAACGTGAGAAAATTATAATACTTCAATAATCATACAGCACTAAATATAGTTTATACTTAAAAAGAAAACAAGAAGAACGAAAGAAATATAATATAAAAAGTTTCGAATACGATTAAATTTATATCGATAAAATAATATCAAAAATAGTTAAATGTAAATAATAAGATTTGGATATTTTTATTTGATTAAGTGTGAATATATAAAATTTATTTCGAATTGAAAATAATATGATATTAACGAAGACTGAAAATTTTGAATTAATTGATGAATCTTAAAATGGTGAATTACGAAGTATTTTTTTTTTTCCTTTTCTTTTAATAGAAACAAATAATTAATTTATTCTTTCATCAAGATGGAAAATCTTTATGACGAGTTAACTGGTCTTTCCTTAATTGATTAACAAATTAAATATCTTCGTTTCTTTTCCTTTCTTCTTTTTTTTTTTTTTTTTTTTTTTTTACATTCGAAAAGAGAGAAATAGATATAACGATGCAAAAATTTGATAAACAATTTTGTAATAATTGTCGTTGTCGTTCTTTGAAAATTAAAAAAATAAAGATTATCTGTACGAATAAATGACAGAAAAAAGAAAAAAAAGATATATATATATATATATATATATATATATATATATTTGTCAAATCGAGTTATAAACGCGTGATATTACGCTTTATTACATATTCGAAACAAAATTTCCAACGGAACAATCGTACTCAATGATATTTTCAAAATTCGATTATTACAGAAGGATCTCTCGTAAATATGTCGATACGAAATTTATCCGATATTTCAAACGACTGGACCAAATGACATTGTTCCCCTTTTTCTCCGATGTTCGAACAAAATTACGTTTCTTTTCATAATGGAGAATTGACTTGTGCATTAAATGAAACAGTTCCGATAATTGAATATCAATTTAAAATGGAAAAAAACAAAAGAAAAAGAAAAGAAAGAAAGAAAGAAAGAAAGAAAGGAAGAAAGGAAGGAAGAAAGAAAGGAAGAAAACAAGATCATCGATCTAAAACTTTCAATTGAACAAACTGCACGAGTGTATGGGATTGCATTAAAAAAAAAACAAAAAAAAAAAAAAAAAAAAAAATGCCTACTTTCACCTAACAATTTATTAACATTTGATATATATTTCTATCGAAATTAGTTTCTGTTAGACAAATATGTTCTCTGTTTCCCAATCACGAACTTCTCTCTACGAAACAAGTTTGCGGATTTGTGGGAATATTATATAACATATGTGACTCATATAACATGGATTCGTGTAATATCAAATATACATATATATATATATATACATATATATATATATATATATATATATATATATATATATATATATTATACATGTATATATATAGGTTGTCCCACACAGCTGGACTGCATTTCATAAACAGTTGAAATTAGAAAAAATGTTATAGGTCAAAAAGTTAAATGGTATTAGACAATGTATAATATGCAAATAATTTTATTCACATTTGTGCTAATTATTTAGATTTGTCATTAAGTATTCTTAATTACGAATAATAAATACTAATAAAAATCTAAATCTTATATTAATATTCGAAATTAATATTAGTAATCGATTTATTTCGATTTACCGTAATAATTCAGAAAACTTTTAGATATGATTAACTTCTTAATGTATAATTTTAATGTAGAGTATAAAAAACTGAATCAATTGATCCAGCCAAAAATATAGGTTTGCATTTAAAAAAAAAAAAAAATGAAAAAAGAAAAAAAAAAAATACAATTGTATATTCCAAATACGTAAAAATAGATAAAATTATTTTCATATTATTCACCGTCTGATACCATTTAATTTTGACCTATAACATTTTTTTCTATTTTTTTAATCGTTTAAAAGATAAATCCTATTCCAATTATACGTTGAAAACCCTACATATATAAAATTTCTAATGATAAGCTTTCTATAATATGGACGTTCAAGTAATTATAAAGTAATTCATTATTCTATCACGTTTAAAAGAAAAAGTCGTCTGATATTTGCAATAGATACTATAAAAGTGAAATGGAAGAGAGTAGATAGATAGCCCGAAGTATAGAGTAGAGGAGTTCACTGGTAGAAAAACGCATGTCTTTAATTAACCGAAGTAACAAGTTTTGCATGAAACTTAATCCAGCTCCTTTTCCGACTCTTTCCAAGCGAAAGAGAAGAAGTAGGTGAAGAAGGAGGAAGAGGAGGAGGAAGAGGAGGAAGAGGAGAAGGAGGAGGAGGAGAAGGAGTAAAGGGAAGAAGTCGAGGTAATGGTTAAAGCTCCAAAGCTTCCGACAACTTCGTTTCCCTTCGAAGCATACCAATGGCATACGTAGCTTTAGAGAACGCATCGTCAGAGGGAAATAGAACATTTCTACGGTTTCATCTTTATTTTTCGATAAATTAAATATCACGATCACGATCTCCCTTATACGATATAAGATATAAGATACGTTCAATTTATTTATATTTAATATTTTGTTTTTCTTTTTTAGTATTTCTTTTTTTCTTTTTTTTTTTTTTTTTTTTTTTTATTTTCACAATGGCCGCGATATAATCGTTTATCATACGACAATCGTATACGATGAAATGGAAATTAATGGATTTTCAGAATTCGTACGATTCGAAGTTGATGTGAAGTAAATATAAAAAAAAAAAAAAAAAAAAAAAAAAAAAAAAGATTAAAAAAAAGAATAAAAAGCAAAAAAAAAAAAAAAGAAATAAAAAATAATCAGATACCTCGTGAAGATATCAAATGTATGGTGGTCAAAATTCATATATATAATCTCTAAATGAAATATCTCATAAACGAATTATAATATAATTTCGATGTAATTTCGTTCGAACAAAATGATCTCCTCCTTATTAATTCTGTTGATAAACGTGCATGTATATATATATATATATATATATATATATATATATATATATATATATATACACAAAGAGAGGGAGAGAGAGAGAGAGAGAGAGAGAGAGGGAAAGAGAGAGAGAGTATATTCCATAGAGAATTTAGAGAAAGGAGTAACAAAAAAACGAAAGGTAAATCCGAGGAAAACTTTGAACGTGTGGACGAGCTTGAAGCAGGCGTACGGGTTTTCAGCAAACAACGGAAGAGTTCCTGAGGATTCTGCTGCTGGTGGTGCTACTGGTGGTGGTGGTGGTGATGGAGAAAGGTCCACTCAAAAGACACGTACCTACTTCTCGGCGAAAGCCGCAAATGGATGGCTCTGTGCGTTCATCGATCGCAAGAACACACGTATCGTCGAGGGAGAGATAGAAATAGAGAGACAGAGAGAGAGAGAGAGAGAGAGAGAGAGAGAAAGAGATTGAGAGAAAGATATAGAGGGAGAGAGAGAGAGAGAGAGAGAGAGATAGAGAGTGAAAGAGGTTCTTCTAACTGCTCTTAAAGGTCCAACGTTAACTCTCCACCACTAATGCCCAACCCTCCCCCTTTTTTTACGTACGCCATTGAGCGTGCTGTCGACACTTTCAACAACTTCAAACCATCTCTATCTTTTTCTCTCTTGCTCTTACAAGATATAGACACAGACATATACACAGGGAGAGAGAGAGAGAGAGAGAGAGAGAGAGAGAGAGAGAGAGGGAGAGGGAGAATACATTCGTGTCGTTATCCTTCATTTATTGCACGAGAAAACACCTAATCATCCCTTTGTTAGAATCGTTTTACTTGCTATGGACTCTTAACGCCACTCTTATCCTTATCAAAGTATAAATTTCAAATCGTTTTCAGATAAGTAACATAAATCAAGAAACTTATTTAAAATCCAATACAGACGTTAGAACGAATTTTAAAGTTGAAAACAACTTTATAATCGTGGAAAATTTGTATGAGACGAGAAAAAAAAAAAAAAAAAAAGAAGAAAAAAAAGGAGAAGGAGAAGGAAAAAAGAAAGTAAAAGAAAAGAAAAGAGACACGTCAACGTTAGCCTCGCGAAAGTATTGTAATTAAAAACTGAAAATCTAAAAGCAAATCTACTAAGGGGTAGGTAATATCTTCTTCTAAAAAGGGGAGGACAATATTTGAGCGATATGATAAAAGGTACCTTTAAGAGATAAAACGAAAGTCTGACTGGCCGTTACTAGAAAAGAGGTAATAATTTTCTATGCAAGAAAGAAGAGGTCACCGTGCCAACCTCAATTTAAAGCTGTGTAGACACACACACACACACACATATATATATATACATACATACATACATACATACATACATACATATACATATACGATTTTGAGGAGCTCAGACGTACACACACATTATACATACATACATACACACATACATACATACATATATATGTATACACATATATAGGATCTAAAACATAACGTACAAGAGGTGAACACGAAACGAGATAGCCCAAGGTGTGATGACAACGACAAGGACTATGGCTTTCGTTATCGCGCTTAAATGGGTTGCGTTTCATGCGGAACTACCCCCTGGCTAACTGGCTCGCTCTCACTGCTGCTTTTCCACTAGTGCTCGTAACGTGCCGCTCTCTTACTGGTTAAGAAAGATTGCTTGTAAGGGTCGAACTACTTGCTGTAGGTTTGCCCACTAAAGTTCCACCTCCTTTGCGTCGTCTTCTTCTTCTTCTTCTTCTTCTTCTTCTTCTTCTTCTTCTTCTTCTTCTTCTTCTTATCGGGCCGCTTTTCTTTGTCATAGCTCTCTCTTTGTCCGTGCTAACCCATTGTGAACAGGACGCGATTTCCAAGCTCTCTCTCTCTCTCTCTCTCTCTCTCTCTCTCTCTCTCTCTCGCACCCTCTCACGTTTTTCAAAAACCTACCCATACCCTACTACCATAACACCTACTTTTCCAACCTCAAGTCCCTTCTTCTTCTTCTTCTCTTAATGTTGAATCTCGTTCTTCTCGATCTTTCTCTTCCTCTCTTCTTTCAAGACTTCCTAGGTAAGGGTCGAATTCTTCCGTCAGGATTGGACGCATTTAGGTCTACGAGTCTTTTTCCGTCTTTTGTATGTTCCAACCGATTTCGTTTCTCTCTCTCTCTCTCTCTCTATCTATCTATTTATCTCTATCTTTATCACTCTCTCAATGTCTCTCTCTCTCTCTCTCTCTCTCTCTCTCTCTCTCTCTCTCTCTTTCTCTCTCTCTCTCTTTTTCTCCGTCTACTTCCTGTAAATTCTCTTTTCACTCGCCACCTATCGAGAGCTCTTATTTCTCTTTCAACTTGACTGACCGTAAAGCTAAAGCTCGGTAAATGGATCTCTTTTCTCTTTCATTCTATGTGTACTTACTATACTACTACTATTTTACTAGTACATACAGAAACACATATATACATGCGCGTATCTAAGTGCGTATGTATATACGTATTTCAGATTATTCTTATTGACGATGGTGACTATTCGCGATCATGA
>NC_062204.1:607551-630051 GCF_912470025.1 Vespa velutina | reverse complement strand
AAAAAAAAGAATGAAGAAAAAGAAAGAAGAAGGAAGAATAAAATGTTTGAAGTTATAAACGTTAGTCGAGATAGACGAGTGTAGAGTAAGGATAAGTTTTTGCTCGAATCAGAAGGGGAGATCGAGGGGTTCAGTTTCCTCCAGTAAAACGAAGTATTCTTATCGCTCGACAAACTCGTACCTTCCCCACGCGCATCTCGTTTCGTCTAACGAAATCCTCTCCTTGGCGATGTCTCAGAATTCGTTGAAAATAGAGAGGGAGTGCAAGAGAGATCGCGCGCGAGAGAGAGAGAGAGAGAGAGGGAGAGAGGGAGAGATCGCAAGCGAGAGAGAGAGAGAGAGAGACGATAGGACCCGTTTGTTGCGAAAATTTGGTTCCTTGTATGCGAGAGCGACGTCGATTTGGCACGTACATCCTTCTCATCCGTTTCCTACGATCTTCCTACTTTTCCCCGTCTTCCACGAATAATATAATCCTGTCTATTCTCTCTCTCTCTCTCTCTCTCTCTCTCCCTCCCTCCCACCGTCCCATCAACGAATTTCTTGTTTCGAACGTTTCACCGAGACTGGGACTACTTTTAATCCTTCGTGAAAGATAGAAAGCACGAATTAACTCTAACAACCACTCGACACCGATATACACATTTTCTTTTTTGTACGTAGATTAACTTTCTGTAACTTAACTCTTTATATTCGTGTGTAAAAAAATAAAAAAGAAAATTATGTAGTAATTATAACAACGACAACGACAACGACACCGACAACAAAAACAAAAACAATAATAATAATAATAATAATAATAATAATAATAATAATAATAATAATAATAGTAATAATAAACTGCAGTATATCTAAAATTGTATATGTATAATTATATACGATATTTGAATTATATTTACATAGTTATTTATATTAGCTATCAGTATTTTATAATATATCAGTAATTTTATAATACAAGTTTCATTAGAAACTAAAAGTTTTAGTTATAGTAAAAGTTTCAGTTATCGGTATAAATATAAATTTCATATCTTCTATATAAGTTTCATATCTTCTATATAATTTTTTATATAATTTTATTTTATTTTTTATATACGATCTTATATATAATTTTATAATATAAACATATACAAATATATATATATATATATATATATATATATATATATATATATAAATTATAGAATATGTTGATTCGTATTTTCACAAACTTCGTAAAATGTCGTGATGTTGTTAACACGTACAAATTCGTTCGGCGATGTAGTTTGCCTGAAAATTATATGTTCTTGTACCGGGAAACATCTAACCTACGAATCGAAATTAATTCACGAACGAGACCTAATTTTTATATATTGTGATATGACTCGACAGACTCTATGATACTAGACGAAGTATAATAATACAACATATATTCTTAAAATACACCAATTATACTCATGAGTCACGTTATACGATATGTTAGAGTTTTAGGAAATGCTATTTCTGCAACGACGTTGGAAACTGACTGCATTTTGCTAGAAAGAGGGGGGTAGAGAGTGATAGAGAGAGAGAGAGAGAGAAAGAGAGAGAGAGAGAGAATTCTTTTGATTGCGCTTTGAGAGTTATTTTATACAACTATCTGTCAAGACGATAGAAATAATTGGAGGAAAAAAAAACGTGGGAGGGAAAGGAAAGGGTAAAGGATAGCTATTTTAAGGATAGAAGTTCAAGAGAAACCGAACGTCACTCGTTTAATCTATGAACCTTACACAAGAGTGTTTATTGCCTGGTCTTATAATTGTTCTAGGAAATTACGAGCTTAACTAGAAATGTCTAATACTTGGACAATGATGAACAATGTGCGTCTTTTTTATCTTTAGCGAACGTCCAACGAATTCTCACGGTCGAAATGGTCTGCATGATAATATATAATCCTTGAAGGAAAGGTTTAAAACCATCAAGGATACGAATGAAAGGGTCAATGGAATATATAAAACAGTATATATTTTATATCATATAGAGAACATTAATCTTCGGACAATGGTTAAAAATCAATTTTATTTTGAACAATAAAGAAGAAATGAAATAAAACTTTCAATATACAAGTATATAAGATTTCTCAATGTTACATGATATTGTAAAAGATTTTAATACAATTATTTATTTATTTATTTTTTTTTATTTATTTATTTTTTTTTATTTATTTATTTTTTCACCCATTTAATGTTGATACTTAAAATAACAATTGAATATCTTGACGATGACATTCACATTTGAAATAATTCAAAATGTAATATCGAAATGTAAAAAAAAAAAAAAAAAAAAAAAAAAAAAAAAAAAGAAAGAAAAAAAGAAACAAAAATAATCGACATCATAATAAAATTAAATATTAAACATTATGCTTTAAAGTTTATCGTTCGTGAAACGTTGTGAAACAAGATCTTAAATCTTCTTATTTGAGAACATTCATGACCAATTATATAAGATGTCTATAAATTATTTTTGCAATTTCGAAATAATATAAAATCTTTATTAGTCGATTTAAAGCGATAACATTAATGACATTTTACACAGAGAAAATATTAAAGTTTAACTTCGAAGTCGCAAACGTTCGATACGGGTGCCATTTGTTACGTACAAAATGTCCGAACGATAATCTAACTCTTGTCAGACACGATAAATCGTGTCACCATCGATTTCTTGAATTGCACTGCGAATTTTTCTCTTATGTTCATTAAGATCGACGATTTTAATCTTTTATAAACGATACTTAATGGGATTTATTATTCTCAACCCATACGTTTGCAAGGTTTTACGCCATGAATTCTCATAATCGCAATAATCTTTATTCGATTTTAATGATCAAAAGTTCATTCGAACGAAAAAGATTTTTTTACAAGAGATAATAATGTTTGATCTTTGAAAAATGTTATTTTCTTTGGAAAAATTACGTTTAAAAAATAGATCACTTGCAAGAATAATTTTCGCGCTATAGTAAAAGTCGATCGTAAAAAAATCTCAAACGATTACTTCGCGTAAAAAAAAAAAACTATGATAAAAGATTCATGATGTAACGTAATCATGAATCCTTTATCAACGTGTCGGCATGATCTGTATCCCTTTTATGTAATGTAAAAAAATATACGTAAATACTTAAATGCACGTCATATATATGTATGCTACATTGTCACAATTTATGTCCAATTTTGATGATCAATGGATTTAATTGAAAGATCAAGAAATTTGACAAGAGACGATCGTTTCAAATTTCAAAAAAAAAAAAAAAAAAACTTGCTCGCACTAAAATTACTCTTAAAAGTGATCTTATTTTCAGACACGACTTTTGCAATATAAATAATAATTATTAAATAATAATTATCAAAAGTAAATATTTAAACCATTTTCCCGATATCGTTCGAGACGCGTGTAAGATTTTGGTGACGGATACGAAAAAAAAAAAAAAAAAAAAAAAAAAAAAAAAAAAAATAAAAGCGCAATAAAGGAACTCCTCCTCATTCGTTCTTTCGATTCATCGTATCGATGTGTATGCTTATATAAGTAAGCACGTTGTATCTGATAGTTAAGTACTTCGCGTTGTTGGCTCACATGAATTGAAGATGACAATGAAACGTCAGACAATATATGATAGTCAATTTTCATAGAACAGCTGTTAAGTAGTCACTTACAAAGTCAATACGTATTCCGTAAGAGAAACAAAACGTACGATTTCTAAATAGCTATTGAATACTATTCTCATATTTGATTGAGACGTTTTACGTGCATTTTTTTTTTTTTATCTTTTTTATTTTTTATTTTTTTATTTTTTATTTTTTTATTTTTTTATTTTTTTTTTTTGATAAAACAATTCGTTATAATGATAATAATAATATTTAGAAGAAATAAATAACGAATATATTCAGGTCTCGTTCTTCTTTCGTTCATCTTATTGAATAATTTCGTTCATACTATTGAATCATCAAGGTTATAGTTGAGACGATTACGATCACGACTTCGTCATATTTCAAAACATAGTTTCATTCGCAAAGATCATTTGCATTTCAATTTATCATTATCTCCATCGAAATAATGATAAATCTATTTATAAATATATCTATGTATATATATATAAATATAATCGAATAAATAAAATTTATATATTTTAAATAATCGCCTAATATGTATGTATCTGTATATAACGTATGAACGTTAAGTCGAAAATAGCAACAACGATATAAAAAGATAATTGTTTATTGTCTTTTTTTTCTTTTTTTTTTTTTTTTTTTTTTTTTTTGAAGTAACACTCGATTGGATCAGATAAACGAGTATATTTGTTAGCATCGAAAGGAAAACAAAGTGACAAGAAAATAAATCAATAAATATTATATTATTTTAAATGTAAATTATCATTGATTGATTATAATCGATATATCCAATTAAATTTATTCATTATTATTTTATAATTTTTTTAAAGATCTATAATTTATTATTTTTCTTTTCCTTTTTTTTTTTTTTTTTTTTTTTTCCTTTAAGATAACGTGATAAGTCAATATTAAACGTAACTCATATACGGCGTTTTCTCGATATGGGATAACGTATACAAGCAATACGAGGATACCAGCACGAAATCTCCATGCAATGTATTGCTATGGTTTACGTCATAAATTCTCCTGGTCACAATTTTTCTACCAATTTTGATGATCAATGGCTCATTCGAAAGATGAAGGTTTTTTCTTTTTTTCTTTTTCTTCTCTTTTTTTTTCTTTTTTTTTTTTTTATTCGAGATCATCGTTCCCAATTTTCAAAGGAGGCTTTTATTCGCTCGTACAAAAATTGTTCTTGTAAATGAACTATTTTTATACATAATATTTTTTTTTCTCTTTTTTTATTTTTTTTTTCTTTCTTTTTTTTTCTTTTTTTCAAAAATCGGAAATACGTCATTGCCATTATTGGCCCTGAAAAGTTGATCTTTGATAGATTAAAAAAGATAAATAAATACTAAACGCGATCTATCGGATCTACAAATAAAACTTCATGAATTTCTTGCGTTAAAAAAAAAAAAAAAAAAAAAAAAAAACAACGAAGTCTTTCAATTAATTATCTAATCTTCTACTAATAAACATTTTTTATACTCAATTAAATTTAACAAATAATTAACGAACACTCTGTATATCTTATTCTTTTTTTCTTCTTTCAATCAATCTATCTATTCGTTAATAAACATGCGTTTTCCCTAGACTTTTCTTTTCTAAACTACTCATCGATAACAACGTTAGAAATCGACGATCGAATCGAATCGTATTGGATCGGATCATATGCAGGTTGAGAATAGAAAATTCTTCGAGATCTCCGATAGACCATGTTTCGCCATGTAATTCTTGAGCAAGTTCGAATCGCCATCCACCTTGAACAATAAGGACTGTTACTTACATTTTCACCGTCCCTTCCCCTCTATCCAATCGTTCCACCACCTCCCGCACTCTGCTTTAACCATTTCCCTTAGCCCTCCCCACCCTTGAATCTCACCTCCCACAATATACCGCAAACACGACGACTACTACTTTTGCTCTCTTTCTCATTTCCACTAGTGGTAGTAAAGTCAACCATAAAAACAGGTTTGGCCAGCAGCGAGCCTTGCTCGTTCATTCGTTCGTTTTTTCTTTCTTTCTTTCTTTCTTTCTTTCTTTCGTTGCACGCTCGAATAATCATATCTCTGGGGCTTTTAAAGTTGCTCGATAAAGGCGAACGGTTCGCCTTCGATATGGAAAGGCATTGATTGCAAACGATAGAGAGATAGGGATAATCCTTCGTCTCTCTTTAGTGAACGGAGTGTAGGCTGCAATCTCTGTGTAAATATATTTTCAAATATGTACGTGCGTATAAAATGATTTACCTATTATGCCTGTTATCGCGTATATATCAAATATAATATAAATATAAAAGAAAAATCTATTTTATGTGTAAATATATAATTTGTATAAACATATCAATGATATATGATTTATATGTTTATATCATATTGTTGTTATTTATAATATTAATGTAATTTATATTCTAATTTATATTATGTGCGAATACGTTTTTAAAATGTATGTACGTGTATATATGTGTATTGTGTGTATCTCATGTACATGACATATATAAAATATAAATATAAAAGAAAAATCTATTTTGTGTCTAAATATATAAAATATAGTAGTCTGTGTATATGTTTACGTGTGTGTGTGTGTGTATATATACATGTATATATATATATATATATATATATATATATATATATATATATATATATGATATATGTGTTTATACCATATTGCTATATATTTTATAGTATTAATGTAATTTATATTATACGTGAATACGTTTTTAACGTCTATAACATAATGTGTATCATATTTGTTATTATATATATATATATATATATATATATATATAAAATATAATTTAAATATAAAAGAAAACTCTATTTTATGTGTATATAAATATATATAACTTATATACGTGATAAGATGTTTGTATTTATACTTTATTGTTATGTAATGTATACAATAATTTATATTATATGTGAATTTCTATGTGTTGTATAAAGTATATATTTATAATCTCGTTTAAATGTATATAGATATATAAATACAGGCGCACGTGTACATGCACACACGTAGACAATGTTACGAATATAATAATTTGTTTTCTACGTATGTATATAGAATATATGTTCTAGAATGTAAAGAATCCATTATAAACGAAATTCAAGCATTGTTCTATTATCCACACCTACAATACATATAATGAATTTTCTTTAAAATATTTTCATTTTGTGAATTTTAAATTAAAAACTTTTCACGCGCAAAAAAAAAAAGGAAAAAAAAAAAAGAAAAGAGGAAAACAAAAAAAGGCACAAAGAAAAAGAACGAATAAAAAAGAGAAAAAGAAACAAAGAAAAGGGGAAACGTTTCATAAAAAAAAAAAAACACAGGAGCAAAGTCGGCAATGTTTTGCAAGCGCAACGAAAGGATCGTAATTGCTCGCTGGGCTTGTATGCGAAAAAACGAATCCTTGGCAATCGATTTGATTCTGTGTCTGGAGAACTCGAATTAAAGAACAATAGTTCCCCGTGTCCCGTCCCTCTAAATCTCCAATTGGAACGTGCTCAATTTGGCACGCTACAAGATATCCCTGTCACACTTTCAGTGTGCTTTTCGACGATTTTTTTTTCTTTTTTTTTTTATAAACGTTTAAAGGGAAGAACTATCGAGGGTCAACGAACTTCACCCCATGGCCAATTCTGCAAATTAATTCGCAAACTTCCTTTTAAAAAATAATGTCCTCATTCATAGAAAAATTTAGTAATCATAAATTTGGAAAAAGAATTAAATTTTAAATGGACTGTTTTCTCTCTCTCTCTCTCTCTCTCTCTCTCTCTCTCTCTCTCTCTCTCTCTCTCTCTCTCTCTCTCTCTCTATCGATCTCTATTGAATATTCCCCAAAAAATGCAAAAAAAAAAGAAAAAAAAAAAAGATTCTATAAAAAGAAACAAAAAACAAAAAAAAAATTAATAAAAAAAAAAAAAAAAAAAAAAAGGATGAAAAAAAAACACACGGATATACCCGTGGAAGGAGAGTTTAACAAACAAAAGAATTTATAATGTTACATATTGTCTTCCTCGAATGAAAAAATCAAAAACAAAAAGCTTCAAATGAATTTCCTGTACGAAATGTAAAATGACGTTGTCCAGAATAATACAAACAAAATGTAAAACGTTTTAACGTTTCTAAACGACAATAATAATGGAAGAAAAAAGGAAAAAAAATAATACAGTCTCGTGATTTTCAAAGCACGTATGTATCTGGAAAAAGAGTTTATGCGGAATGAGTATCCGAAGAAGAAAAAAAAAACAAAAAAAAAAAAGAAAAAAAATAAAAATAAAAAAAAGAAACTAGTTAACTGTTAATGATTTACGACGATTAATTAATAGCAGGGAACGACGGAGATGGAAGTTTTTTATTTATGAATGAAGTTTTGTATTTATCAACTCGATAATTCGTGTATCAAGCATCGAAAGAAAGAAAGAAAGAAAGAAAGAAAGAAAGAAAAAAAGAGAAAGAGAAAGAGAGAAAGAGAAACTTTAATAAATAGCCATGGTCTAGAAGAACGTGGTTAAATGTATATTAAAACGCTAATTACAATTTCACGGGGAATAGAACATGCTTTCATTTTTTTTTTTGCCAGAAGATAGAGATAGAAATAAAGAGAGAGAGAGAGAGAGAGAGAGAGAGAGAGAGAGAGGAGAGGGAAAAAGAGAGGAAAAAAAAACAAAGAGTAAGAAGAAAAAGAGATTAGTTTTCCTTTTCGCGCTTCGTAAAGCATTAATAGATAAAAGGCGCGTTCTTGTGTGTACGTACGCACATAAAGACACGAAATACATATATACATATGTACAAATATACATGTGTTCACAAAGGTTATGTATGAATGATAAAAGAAATAGACTGACAAAGAGATATACTCAGCCACGCGCTTACTATACACGCACCATACATAGATGCACATACATGTATATATATATATATATATATGTGTGTGTATATGCGAATGCAATGTGCATGCGAATTCGCATCCATTTTCGTTTTTCCTCATTTTCTTTTTCATTTCTTCATTTCGTCCTTTGTATTTCTCATCCTTCTAACCTTCAAACGTAAATTGAAGTAAATAAGAAAAATAAATATCCCCCATGGCAAAAGAAGGACAACAAGGAGAGAAATATGAAAATAAATCCTTTAACACTATACATCTCTTCTTCGAAGATTGAGAAATAATTCATTCGCCAATCGAGTCGAAAGAGATCCTTCTTCTTCTTCTTCTTTTTCTATTTCTTCTTAATATTTGCAATCATCGATTGGCTTATCGATGAAACGAGCAAAGACCGGGGAAAAAAAATGTCTTTGAATCCGCCGTTCGTAGAAATTTTTAATAGGACATATCCGAAAGTCAATAATATTCAGTCAAGATTGTTTATCGAACGAAAGGATAGAACGAATAAGAAATAAACAAAGAAGTAAGAGAAAATAAACATGAAAGAAAGAGATAGAAAATAAATGAAGGAGAAGACAGAGAGAAACAGAGAGAGACAGAGAGAAAGAGAGAATGAGAGATATGGAGAAAGAAAAGAGAGAAAGAAAGAGAAAGAGATATAATGAAAAAAAAAAAAAAAAAAGAAAAGAGAGAAGAGAAGTGGAGATCGAAGAAACGAATGAAAAGTCAATGGAAGAGACACCAAGGATCATATTCCTTCGGGTCGAAGGCGAATGTAAAGGGCAAGGGAAGAAGCGGGAAGGGAGTACGAATAGGGGGAAGAGTAATCGTAAGAGAAAGAGGGATGAGAAGAAGGGTGAAAGGGAAGAGACACGGGGAAGAGGGGAAAGACTCGGGTGAATCATCGGGTCACGCGAGTAAGTCGAACCCCCTTTTGCACGTTTCAATATGGCGGCGAGCCAGCTAGTAGCTTTGGTACCAACCGGTGCCACTCTTCCTTAATCTATCCTAACTCGAGACTGGAGACGGAAATCTCCGGTGACCTCCCTTTCCTTCTACTATTGTCTCTCTCTCTCTCTCTCTCTCTCACACACACACACACACACACACACATTATCTCTATCTAACTCTATCTCTCTCTTTCATTCCATCTATCTATCTATCTATCTATCTATCTATCTCTATGCCACAACGTTCTCCTTTCAACTATCCATAGAACGTTATCCAGCAAACGTGGATAGCTCGCTTCGACCAGAGCTTCATTACGATGAGGGGAGGGTGAGGATGAAGATGACGAAGGAAGTTTGAATCCTCTTCGCTAAGAGGGAGAGAAAGAAAGATAAAGAGAGAGAGAGAGAGAGAGAGAGAGAGAGAGAGAAATAGAGAGAAATTCTATATGCATAAAGAAAAGAAAAGAGAGGAAATATTCAGGTTTGAAAATAGCCGTCATTTTTTCTTTTACGACTTAACGAGTAAGAACTTTTTTTTTTTATAAATGAAATGATCCTCAATCTCTTTAAGGATGAATTTTTTCTAAGTGGAAAAAGAAATGATATAATCTTTTTTTTTTTTTTTTTTCTTTTTTTTTTTTCTTTCTTGTTTGATCATAAAATATTATCAGGAGTTGCCGTACGACAAATTTTTTGTTTTTATTGTTGTTGACAGATTCTGTCAGCGAATAATTCTTCAATAGATTTTAATTTTCCTCTTTTTTTTTTTCTTTCTTTCTTTCTTTTGTGCTTTTTTTCTTTTTTACTGAGAATAATTTTAATTGAAAAGAGAGAGAGAGAGAGAGAGAGAGAGAGAGAGAGAGAGAGAGAGAGAGAGAAAGAAGAAACGAATTAAACGAACACATGCGTCAGTTTAAATTAATTAGATTATTTTCTTCTCCATTTTTTTTTCGTGTGCATTGCAAAACGAAACGAATGGATTACATCAGGCCGAAGTAATTCGATCGAATGGATTATCTCGATTGATTTGGACTGATAACGATCGTGTTTCGATTATGCTAATCGATCAAAAACAGATCGATTAGCATTGGTTTGTCATGCAGCAAATTATAGAAAGAGCACATCTGATTTATTCATTCTAGAATCTATGATTAATCTATGATCGATTATAGTATTATTCGTGATTAATTATGATATTTGTAATGTCCATAAGTATAATGTTCATAATTATGATTAAACGATAATTACATAGAAAAAAGAAGAAGAAGAAGAAGAAGAAGAAGAAGACAAAGAAGAAAAAGGAGAAGAATATGGGAAAAGGGGAAAAGGGGAAGGAGAAGGAAATAAAAGAAAAAAAAAAGAAAATAAAAATAAAAAAAAACAAAATACAATGTTTGTTCAATCATCATAATTTCTCAATTAGATCAACCCCATAGTAATCGTATGTGTATTATAAAGTAACCATACGTACGTGCCCCTTCTGAGAATTCTTATTTTTCGTAAGGGCAACGAATTAGCATGGAAATTAAAATTCCTGAGTGAATTTTGGGAAGAGTAGAACGGTTAACATCTGCTTCGCATCTGCGTAGAGGGGAAATTCGTCCGAGAACTCTTTCCACTTTGTTCTCTCTTCGTAACGAGCACGTAGTGTCCGGACACCGTTACTAAATTCTGAAAATGTGTAAGTGTGTAGTACGCGTGGATCTGTGGTTCTATATATACGTATTCCTGTACACGTTCGTGTATAAAAGAGAAAGAAAGATAGAAATAGATGAAAGATTCGTTAGAGGTCTCTAGAATACAATTTAACGTGAACATGAGATGAATCAGAGACATCCGTCAATTTAATCTTATTAACGAGATAAGATAAAGAGTATTATGGTAACGTCTGGCAAGTATACAATTACATGAACTAATATATATATATACACATATATACACACATACACAATTTATATAAAAAAATATTTATATTTTTTCTGTATGAGTGTGTGTGTATATATATATATATATATATATATATATATATATTTTGTAATTAATTAAAATAAATATAAAATAAATTGTTCTGCTATATCATTCTCTATGACGAATGATCGGAATAAATGATTACACATGTATCTAAATATATGTATCTAAATATAGATAAGTTTGAATTTAAACGGTTGTGACGTTTACTATTCTAAACACTCTACTATTACGGTATCTAATATTAGATATACTAACTCGTTGACAACCGTTAAAGCTATTCGAATTGCTCGTTTTCTTTACTGTTTATACATATATCTATCATCGAATTTCAAGTTCGCACCTCTAATAAAACTTTAGGTAAAAGTTATTTTCGTTATGTTTATAGCTATAAAACGTTTAAACTAACGAGCTATTATTTAAACAATTCACACGTAGACAGATTGCTATAAATTATTTTAATGCGAAGTTATATCTACTATTCTTTTTAAATATTTTATACGTATATATATATATATATATATATATATATATATATATATATATATATAAAAAGATATATATATATCATTTTTCTAATTTAAATAATAACGATGTAAGGTAGTTAAGAATAAATTCATTCGATGTAACTTTAGATAACTCTAGCGCATATTAGAACTGAAAAAAAGACAAAAAAAAAAAAAAAGAAGAAAAAAGAAATGGCCGCTGCATGCCCGCAATTTTAATTATGTAAATTACTGAGACCGTGGTAAATCACTATACAGTGACTAACGATTATATTATTTATCCTACATAGCGTATAATAACGCATAATCTACGAGCTATAAAAAAAAATATATATATACATATATATGTCACATAAAATAAGAAAGCAAAATTAATTATTGGTATAAATAATTAATTTTTTTTTTTTTTTTTTTTTTTTTTTTTTTTTTTTTTTTCAAAACAACGGTCAACGTCATTATTATTTCGATTTTCAGGTACTCACGTACTTACATGTAAATAGTGACAAAAGAAGAGAGACAAAGAGAACTAGCTGATAGCATGTGTCGTTTGCAGTCACGAATCACCTTGTTTTCCCTGTACGTACACCTTGTGCATAGCTCTTGCATAGCTCACGCATAGTCAGAGCATGCGGTGCAACGTGTACGGGATGCAAACCATACTCTGAGTGACTAACATAAACTATTCTCTCCCTATATATGTATATATATATATATATATATATATATATATATATGTATGTCTCTCTCCCTCTCTCTCTCTCTCTCTCTCTCTCTCTCTCTCTCTCTCTCACTCTCTTACACACACACACACACACACATTTTTTCTTATTATCTATCTTTCTATATTATATATATGTAACATATAATATATACAAAAAAAATATATAATTTTTTTTTTACCATTAAATTTGATTTATCAATTCGACTTATATTTTTGAATGAAAGATAATCATACAATTGAATGAAAAATAAATCGATCTCGAAACATATTTATACAAAAACACATTAATATTTTAGATTTGATATCGCGATAACCACGAATTTGGCTTTGTTAATTTAGTTTTTGTTTTTGTTTCTTTTTTTTTTTTTTGTTTTATATATATATATATATATATATATAAGAAAAACAAAACGTATCAGATGGAAATAATACTCTTCCTATTAACCTTTCAGATATAAATACGTTAACGCTTTCTACATTGTCAGACGACTAATACTTGCTTGTAAAAAAAATGGAAAAAAGAAAAAACACCTCTATACACGCTCTAGTTGGAACTGGAATTAATTGTAAAAATGTGACCCTTTGTGTGAAAATCATGTTTTCAAACATACCGTATGAAAGGAAACTTTTAAATTAGGCGATGCTTTCGCATATACATATACATATACATATACATATACATATACACATTCATATATATACATATATATATATATATATATATATTCTTTTGGTTTGAAAAATAAATAATTACGTTCATTTTCAATTATTATTGAGATTTTTGCCCGCGGCTTAGCAGGTACTGTCGAGATAATATTATTCAGGGCGTCTAAAGGGTTAATTTTTTTTCTCTCCTTTTGAAATTAATATTAAAATAGAAAGAAAAGTAACGACAAAAATATGATCTCTCTCTCTCTCTCTCTCTCTCTCTCTCTCTCTCTCTCTCTCTCTCTCTCTCTCTCTCTCTCTCTCTCTGTCGCGCACGCGCGCGGGTGCATGCACGCATCAGAGCGTTCTAAATTCGTTCTCTCCGAAGATTTTAAATCCGAATACGTAGAGGGTGAAGAGAAGAGAGTAAAGAAGAAGAAGAAGAGGTTGGGAGGGAGGGAGGGAGGGAGTGCTTGTGACGGATCGAGAGAGTCTGCGACCGACAAGAAAGACTCGTGCGACCGTCTTTTTTCCGGACATCTCTGACAAATGCTCGCCGATTATGCTTCGGGCCGAGGATAGACGCGTCGTTGACGCGTTTGCTGCTATATGATCGAAAGGATCCTTACCCTGAAAAAAGAAAAGAACAAGGAAAAAAAAAAATCTCCCGAAAAAGACGTACCAGAGAAGAATATCTTCAGATATCCGACGACGATGGCACCAAATGACGATTTTTCGTAAAAGATGATGAATCTTTTTCTATATTACAGTTTAGATAGTTTGAATTTATTTGTATTTTTGTTCCTTCTTTTATATTTTTTCCTCTGTCTTTTTTCATCTTCTTCTTCTTCTCTTTTTTCAAATGGAATTTATTCAGATTTAGGAATATCCATCAATTTGATGGATTTTGAATTTTGCGATTAAAGTTAGTAGTAATCATAAATATAATTTTTTTGTAATTAACATTGACTTTGATCGATGTAATGATATACGAATTAATGTTGTTATGGATTGGGAGGAGAGGGAAAAGGGCAGGGAGGAGGCGCAGGAAATCATGATTTGATGCACTCGTATATTTGATAGATATCAAATTTTATGGTTAAAGTTACAGAAATATTATCTACCTTGTTGTAATTTATCTTGATACGTTGAATTTAATTGATATAATGATATGAATTAAGGTAATGGAAGAAAACTAAAATCATATTTTAATTGACACGTCTATTTGATGATATCGAAATTTCATGATTAAAGTTATAGAGATCATAAAAATCATTTCGTTGCGATTAATATTAACTTTATCCTTTAATTATACGAACTATTAATTTCATAAAAGAAAATGGAGAATTTTATTGAGCCCGGCTACGCGTGATGGGTTTTAATAAAAATATAAATAATATTTTTGTTTATATTTTTTTATATTTCATTTTATATTGTATTATATATTATTATTATTATTATTATTATCATATATATTAATGTTTATATAACACTGATTGTACGTAATTAAACAATATAATAAATAAACATATACAAATGTAAATCCATTAAAGAATAAATTTGTGTTAAGCATAAATTTTCAAAGGTATATTTATCGAAAAAAAAATGGAACAATATATAAATATCAAAAGAATATTTTCATCTCTAATTGAAAATCAAATTGGACGCTTCTTTCAATATCTTTTTTCATTGTTTTTCTTTTTTTTCGTTTTTTTTTTTTTCCATTAGTATTCAAAATCCCGTAAATTATCAATGTAACGAATAAAAATAAATTTATTTTTCGATAATTCTTATTATTATTATTCTTCCAAAATGGATAATATGGTTAATGCGCTCAACGACGTATAGACTTTTAAATACATAAATACGTACGTACCTACATTTCATTGAATTTTATTTCAACTTCTCGAAAATGCCAATCAGATGAATAGAGAAAGAGAGAGAGAGAGAAAGAGAGAGAGAGAGAGAGAGAGAGAGAGAGAGAGAGAGAGAAAGAGAGAGAGAAAATGTTACGGTTCGATTTGACCGAGCATGAATTCTGCATCATCACACGACTAAAATCGAGTGGACCGAGTTCATGCACTCTTTCTATGTAGGAGAAATAGTTATCGACACATGCACATATACATATTATATGTTCCTCTATACATGTATGCATACATACATATATATATATATATATATATATATATCGATGGTTACCACAGCTTCGTTTTAAATTCCTTTCTGTATTATGGCGACAGTAATAATATCAATTATTATCATCGTTATTATACATTATTATTAACTTGACAAGGAAGGGAGAGAATGAATAATCAACCGTGCGTACAATGCTATTGTATAAATTATGATTGCACGAAACGGGTGGGAAATACGAAATTTTCTATTATTAGACAGACATCAGAGAAATCGTGCAAAATGAGATAAATAGATAGATAGATAGATAGATAGATAGATAGATAGATAACCGACGAAAGATCGTTCCCTTTTATTTCTTTTTATTCTTTTATTCCTTCGGCGAAGATATAAAATTAATTACGAAAAAGAATACGATTTATTTAAAAAGTAATTTACTTAATATTAATTACGAAGAAAAGATTACGATAGATACTAAATTCCTTTTATCTTTCTTTTTTTTTTTCTTTTCTTTCTTTCTTATTTATTCTTTTTTTTTCTTTCTAATTAAAAATTCTCTCAATAGTTTCTCCTTCGTCATAAATTGTTCAAGTTAATCGCACGTCTAATCGTTCGTTTGAATGATTCAAATACCGGTAACGTGGTACAATGTGACTCATCAATGAATCGCAAAAGAGGGTTGAGATATACCTTAGCTACCCCTCGATCGTCTGGGTTTTATCGGTGTGTCGTCTCGCTATGGAATCAATTTTTCATCCCACCCTTATTACTTTAAGATCGACAAACAGGCAAACTACTAAGAAAATTACATTGAGTCTATGTATGATAAGTGGAAACTATGATATAAGTATGTTGGTATATAAAACTATCGATTAGATAGATAGCCATTCCACGATCTTTAAATTATTTTCTTCGAAATTATTTTCTTTGAAATATGAAAATATATCACATTTATATATTTGTATATGATATTTTTTATAATATGTTTATACATATATATATATATATATAATAAATAATATGAATTAATAAACATATAAACATATATATGTATATATATATATGTACACATTTGTTTTATAACATTTTTAATACAATGTTTCTAACGTAATGTTCATATAATATTTTTTACATAATATTTATATAATATATTTGTATATACTATTTTTTTTATATATACAATATTTATACATTATAACACTTTTCTATAATTTTTATATATCATAAAATATTTCAATATAATATTTTATAATATATTTATATATAATATCTTTAATATATTTCTTTAGTAAAATATTTATATAACATTTTTATAATTATTATTATTTTTATATATGTAATTATTATATATATATATATATATATATATATATATATATATATATAATATAAATATTTTTTTATATTATATATATAAAATTATTAACATTTTAATTATATATATATATATATATATATATATATAATATTTTATATATACAATAAATATTAAAATATAGATATCAAATATTGTAATGTTTTCAAAAAAAAAAAAAAAACAAAAAAACAAAAAAACAAAAAAAAAGAAAAAAGAAAAAATATACAATAAAAAAAAAATAAAAAAATAAAAAGAAAACGAACGAGTAGAAAGAGAAAAAGAGAAAAGGGGGATTAGTTCGATGAGGAACGACGAAAGCTTTTACATCAAGTTTAATTGGAGAACATAAATCTCGTTGGTGAACGCAGGGAATCGTCTTCGCGAGGATCACGTGGGTTTATTCGAGATTTTAGACGGTCGAGATATACGAGCGGCAGGCGTATTATTCTCACGGACGACGCGAACGTTCGCGCTCAACGCCATTAGAGTTTACGCGAATGTTCATTATAACATACACGCGATGGTTTCAACGCTTACATAGAGTTTCATTGTCTTCCAAGTTTTACTCCCCTTAGAAGTTTCTATATTTCTCTTATTTTATTAATTAATATATAAGTTATTGCAAAGTAATCTATTAAGTGGATGTTATAAATATATCGATAATATTTATTTTATAATGTGTCTCTAAATATTTCCTTGTTAACTTTTCAATATGTCGATATAATATAAAATTATTTAAAAAAAAAAAATAATAATACTTATTATTA
The DNA here is from genome assembly GCF_912470025.1 of Vespa velutina. Lineage (NCBI taxonomy): Eukaryota > Metazoa > Arthropoda > Insecta > Hymenoptera > Vespidae > Vespa > Vespa velutina. The sequence continues at coordinate 612,493 of NC_062204.1, read as the reverse complement.
TTAATAATATTATTATTATTATTATTTTTATTATTATTATTTTTATGATAATAAAATAATCACAAAACTTAAATTATTTTATTATATTCTTCTTCTTCTTCTTCTTCTTCTTCTTCTTCTTCTTCTTATTATTATTATTATTATTATTATTTTATTTCTTCCGTTTATTGTGGTATAAATAAGGATATGATAGTCAAGTCTAATTCTTTCTCTTCTAAATATATTCAAAAATGTTTCAGTACGATGTACGTTTTTAGTATAATCGCTTTTTAAATTTTCACGTGTGTATGTGAATGTGAGTTTATTGCGACATATTTTTTTAAAATTATTGGGTGTGACTCATGTCACAGATATGATCAATGATATCATGCACACCCTCTGTTGTTTCCGCATTCTTTGCATTTCCTAAGCTAGCAGTCTGTATTTCTTTTTCACTTTTTCACGACATTTCTGCTATATATTAATGTCATTTGATATTGAAATGTCAATGAAATATATTGTTTAGTCCCGTTCGTGCATAGTAATATTAGGTCCATCATTATCATTATTATTATTATCATTATTATTATTATTATTACTATTATTTTATTATTACATTTACTATTAATAAATCACTTTATAAAAACGATAAGATTAGGATTGTTCAAAAGGATAAAAAAAAAAACAGTAAGAACAAATAATAACAACGATGATGGTAATTATGTATATGAATGATGACGTGATAAAAATATTAATAGTCATGATAACTTATTGTTAAAAAAAATTCTTTTTCTATATCGGATATCTCGATTTCTCTTGAAAATCCCTTACCAAGCAGCACGCATCCTCGACGTTTCCAATCTCGTGAAGATTTTCAATGTGAAAACGCGATGTGACACGAGAAAGAGGGTTGGAAACGTTGGGTTCCTCGTGCGATTGGATTTTTAAACTCGAAGCGCACAGTTCCAACGTTAAAATTTATCGGCAACTTGTCGAGAATTACTTACTTATGTTCGTGTATATGTATCTATGTATATATGTATATATGTATATATGTATGTATATATGTATGTATTCGCCTATATGTATGTATGTGTACGTAAAAGTGTATAGGGAAATACTTACACGTTACATAGATAGCCGACAAATTCTATAAATGCGACGTCGCGCGTTTTGACGGAGGGAAAAGACCAAAAGCCGATTAGCGAAAAAGTTATAGCAGGTTTTCGCTTTGAAAAGCATTTCTTTCTTATTTCATGGTTTTCCTTTTCTAAGTTATAACAGATGAAAAATAACCTTGATCTTATATTTTCTTTAAAAGTTAATATTTTTGTAATAGTTATATCATAATAAATACAATGGATTTAGATATAGTTCTTTCGTGAGAATGATTCTATTATGTTTCCATTATTTTATATCGATCTAATATCAAAAAATTGATGTTAGAATAAATTAAAAACATTAATATGTTTTTGTGATAAAATAAATATGTATTATATATATATATATATATATATATATATATATATATATGAAAGTAAAAAAAAAATTAAATAAAACGGATATAATTGATCGATTTTATTGTAACTTTTAAACTAAACGTTATCATCGACAATAATTCGACAGTTATATGTAAAACTTTAATCGAATCGGTTTAAACCACTTCGTTAATTTTTCAATTTTCATAAAAAAATTAGTCACTACATACGGAAAATAATTTTACACGATACGTTTGGAATTTTCATACGAGACATATCCATACCTAAACGGAAAAAAAGAAAAAAGAAAAAAAGAGAAAGAGAAAGAAAAAAAATGTACCGTAAAATTTTAATGAAATCAATTTGACCCGTACCCGTATTAAAATAAAAGATATTCATATAATTAAACAGGGAACAAATTTGAAAATGTTCAAGCGATCGATTTATACATATTTCAATATGCAAATTGTTCGTTAAATTTTATTTCACTTTTCCATTAGCAAATTCATTCTTACAACTTGAAAGAAAATTTCGACGGGCGTCGTGCAACATGTAAATAAATAAATTTAATGTAACGCCGTGATACATGCAGAATTTCAAAAAGCATCGGAAAAATTCGATTCGAAGCTTTTCGTAATAGTCATTGTACAAGAAACTCTCTGTACAATCATTCGTTAATAAAATACAAAGAGAGAGAGAGAGAGAGAGAGAGAGAGAGAGAAAACAAGAGAAAGAAAAGAAGAAAAAGGAGGGGAAAAAAAAAGGAAAAGAAAAGAAAAAGAGGACAAAAAAAGGAACATAATCCCATGGCGTTAGAAGGTTCGATCGTTAGAAACTCGCCCATGTGTCATCCTTCGTTATAGCTTATGTTAGCAGTTGAGCGTAGGTAGGTAGGTGCACACCCACGCGTGAATAAGTTCGTGTATGGGTAATATAGCCACGAGCATTAGAAGAACCCACGCGCGTATTCACGCTAAGCAAGAGAAAGAGAAAGAGGGAGAAAGAGAAAGAGAGAGAGAGAGAGAGAGAGAGAGAGAGAGAGAACGAAAACTCACCGGGGTGAGTCAGCCTGATATCGTTGCCGTCGTCATCGTCGAGGTAACCATTCGATAACTCTGCGAATGAGTCGAAGAGGGTGGCACGAAAGTCTTCGCTAACGTTACTACTTGCGAAATAAAAAAAAAAAAGAGAGAGAAGAAAAAAAGAAAAGAAAAAAGAAAGAAAAAAAAGAAAGTCAAAAGGAACAAGTAGATAAAGGAGAGAAAAAAGTAAAATATGATATAGAAATATTAATAAATATAATAGAATACGACTGGCGCTATACATTACATAAATTTGCTAAATTTTACCAATGAGAAATGAAATTGAATAAAGTATCGATATAATTAACATACTATAACGATATTTGTAACTTTGAAGTCGCACAATATCTTTTATTTTATATTAATTCTTCTTCTTCTTCTTCTTCTTCTTCTTCTTCTTCTTCTTCTTCTTCTTCTTCTTCTTTTTTTTTCCTTTTTTTTTTTTTTTCTTTCATTCACCGTAAAATATATTACTCGGTTATATTTGTAGATTAGTGTTTACTAAGAATAAGTTATAATATGATTATATTAACATAAATTATATCTGTTATAAATAATAATGGTAGACTTATATTAATATAATATAGAATATTATAAAAATAAGCCTAATACCTGTCTAATATCAGGCAACCAAGTGATATAAATTTACAAATCCTCAGGAATTCACAAATTTATAATATTATTTATAACATTTTATAACAATAAATGAATTCATATGTCAGATATTTGAAATGCCAATCGTTCTATGACAAAAAAAAGAATATGGTTCCATTAAAAAAAAAAAAAAAAAAAAAAAAAAAAACAAGAAAAAAAAAGAAAAAAAAATAAATAAATAAACGAATTTGACTTTGAAATTTTCTCCATCAGATGATTCGAAAATAAAAAAAAAAAAAAAATTGTTTTTTCATCACATTTATGAACCCCTTCATGCCAAATAAATTTGTAAAAAAAAAAAAAAAACATTCTTTCGATAGATTCAATCCCAAGCGAGATAAAAGCAGCATCAAATATATATATATATATATATATAGGGTGATACATATTACAGTATTATTATAATATATTGGTATAAGTAAAACATATTACAGTATATATATATATATATATATATATATATATATATATATATATATATATACCTATAACGTCTCATCGTATATAACAATACATATTAGTATAAGGAAAGTACAAAAAATATTACAAGATAATGTTATATAATATTTTCTAAAGTACGAAAATAAAAAATCAGGCTAAATATGATTAACATGCTGAAGTTAATCGAAAACAAGGATAGTAATGTTTTGCCACCTTCATTGAATATCCTTATCATAAAATACCGAGAATGAGACGAAGTGATTATTAATTCACGAACTCGATAAGGCTTAAATTAATCTTCAAAGACGGCAAAGACGAGGATCCCATAAATGAAGATTCTGCTTACTGGGGAAAGTGTAAACGTATGTGTGTAATATACATGTAGAAGAGATGTGGAGGACTAAAGCACGTTCTCGTTTTTAGGAGGGGTAGGTCTTGAACGAGAAGCGACGTAGCTTAAGACGCGCATTATGGTCAGGGTCTTTCTCCCTCCCTTCCTCTCTCCCTCTCACCATCCCTCTCTTTCTCTCTCTCTCTCTCTCTCTCTCTCTCTCTCTCTCTCTCTCTCTCTCTCTCTCTCTCTCTCTCTCTCTCTCTCTCTCTCTCTCTCTCGTACGGCAGGGAGAGAAAATGATTTAGTTCATGGACGACGTGCCGCGATTAAAATTACAATTCCGTCTGCGCTTCCTTTACGTGAGCACGAGCAATCGTAAATTAATTTACCTTTTAACGTTTAAAGAGAAGCTATTTCCTTCTTGGATGCAATTCCTTTTCCTTCCCCTTCGTTTAAATGAAGAGAGGGAGGAAAAAAAAAAAGAGAAAGAGAGATATTCTCGGTTTTTAAACGTTTACGAATCAAAAGTGCACTTACCGATCTTCTACCACAATTTATCCGAATAATTAGAAAAATATTAGAATTATCTTCACCGTGTAAATCCATTATTTGTTTTCTCTGTATTGCAGAAAAAAAAAATACAATGACGGATTTAAACTTCATGGTGTACGAGGAATTATAAATTTTTTAAAACGCATTAAAATAAATCAACCCCATTGACAATAATATATATATACATATATATACATTTGACTTCACAATTGTTCGTGCAAATAATCAAATTAGAAATACGTTCGTCTGATTCGATTACAATAGCAAATATAAAAACAATTATATATATATATATATATATATATATATATATATATATATACTAGATGTTAAATTAAATTTATCATGTAATATAACTTTTTTTTTTATTAATATTGGAACTTTCCTATCTTATGGGGTCCGAGGCAACCACCTTCATCATC
>NC_062204.1:600051-602551 GCF_912470025.1 Vespa velutina | reverse complement strand
TTTCCCACTCTTTCGAAAAACAAAAATTTAAGCTTCTTTCTTTTATATAACCATAAAAAAAAAAAAAAAAAAAAAAAAAACTATATTTATTTCAGAGAGAGGGAATAATAAGGGGGAGGTATAGAGACCAAGTTCCCTTTCATTTGATTTTTAAAGCCGTTATCCGTAACACGTGCGTACACTCTCTCGCTCACATATCACACACACACACACACACACACACACACGATTGTGTAGCAGTGACCGCTGAGGGAATATTTCGCTTCCGGACTTGGGTCCGCATCCCTACGAAACAAACTCCCAATCGAAATCACGCCAAGCGGATTTCACGCGAGTCCACGCTCGAACTCGAAATATTCCGATTATTCCGGCCAACGGCGAAAACTATTTCATGCGGTTAGAACCCAAACGATCGCTCGTTTCCACGCTCTCCTCGACTTTTCCACCATATTCGATTCCCTTTCTCGCGGCCTTTCTTCTTGTTCTTTTTTATTTATTTTTTTTTTTATTTGTATGTTGCGCGATAAAAGTGGTAGGAGGTTGATACTAACAATAGATAGGGGTGTTGAAATGAGAATGTTTCATCGGCATTCGATACTGGCCAACTTTTATTCAACGTATGTACGAACACACGAGTAGTACGAGCGTGAGTGTATATGTATGTATGTATGTGTGTGTGTGTGTGTGTGTGTTTGTGTGTGCGTATATGCGCATTTATGCATTTGTGAATTATATAATCGGATACAAAGAGAAAATATAAGTTGGAAAAGAAAAGTTATTTTTAAATTTTATCCATTATATTTAACATTTAATATTACATTAATGTTTGCATCTGACTTTGATCTACTTGTTAATTATCCATATCCAATACACTTTTTTCTTTTCTTTTTCTTCTTCTTCTTCTTCTTCTTCTTTTCATTGTCAGTTCAATTTATCACTTTCATATGAAAAATATTTATTAAGATTCAAACGAGAAACGTCTCTTATCGCACGTTTCACTCGTTTCAAGACTCGTTCGATAATGTCTAATATTCACGAGACTCAAGGTCACGCGCGCATAAAAAGAAAAATCGAGAAAAGAGTAATGAAAATACGAGACGATAATTATTAATTTGAAAACATTAAAACGATTTCTCACGATAAAAGTAGATAGACCTAAGGGGAGGGGAGGGAGGGGGAGGACAGGAATGGATAGACTTTGATCCAGTCCTCGACACACTTTTCACCTTAATGCAACTTACTCTAATACATGCTGAACGATAAATAGAATGCGAAAGAAAAGAAAAAAAAAAAGATAAATATAACAAAAAAAAAAAAAAGAAAAAGAAAGATAAAATAAATAGCGAAAAAAAAAGTAGGAAAAAAATAAAAAAAAAAAAAAAGAAAAAAAGAAAAAGAAAAAGGAAAAGAAAAAAATATCTTTCCTATCTAAATGCCAGCAACTCGATTTTCTATGGCGTTCGTGCATAAACAAAGGTCGGTTCTGTCTTTTCATTTGTACGCTCTCCTTCGAGCGAAACGAATCATCGTCGTTCCGCTTAATCTTGTCTTGGTTTATTCCGACATTAGTAATGGATTTGCGTACCAGATACGTCGACTTTAACATCGAATTAGAATTCGATTCTAGCACAACGTTGCGAGATAACTGTAACTATGAGAATATTTTTTTTGGGGGGAGGTAGGGGTGGGAGTTGGGGAATAGGAATTTTAGTTTAATTATTTTCTATCGTCTTTTTATTACAATAACTGTTATTATTAATATAATTTAAAGGAATACAATATTTAGAAAATTAGCATGGTCTATCTTTGAATTAACAAATTATAATAACTTTACTATACATTAGTATAATGGCTATAAAAATTTGTTTAAATGTCATTTATTTTTTATCTTATTATTTGATATCTATATATGTATATTTATATATATTTAATATAATATACTATAGTAATAGTATAATAATGCATTAATAGTATTTATATACTTTGCATAGAACAAATTATATTAGATTTATTATATTGTAGTTATATTATAATTTAATTATACAGTATATATACTTGTATATACTGTATATGTATTTATTATATGCAATACTTATTATATACAGTATTATTATATAATGTAATTATATAATAATAAATTATATAATTATATATATACAGAATTTATTATATAATGCAATTATATTATACTAAGTATACTTTAGTGTATTACTATATTATATATTATACATAGTATGTACTAAAAACTATATAATAATATAGTATATATGGTTATTATAATAATTCTATATAAGAATAACAAATATATAGAAGAACAAATATATGTAAATAATACCTATGTATAAATTTTCTAAAAATGATATGTATTTATATATATATAGTATCTTATGTTACAATATTGGATTAAAAAATAAATAAATAAATATATATATATATATATATATATATATATATATATATACATATATTTGTTTTTTAATCCAATATTGTAATATAAGAT
>NC_062204.1:572551-590051 GCF_912470025.1 Vespa velutina | reverse complement strand
CTTTCATAAAAGTTTTCACTCGGCGAAAGTTGTCCCCGGGATAGCTCGTGCTATCCTTTAATCGCGGGAAAGTTACTTTAGTTAGATTGAAAAAAAAAAAAAAAGAAAAAAAAGAAAAAAAAAGGAAAGAAAAAGAGGAAACAACAAGGAGAAAGAAATAGAAATAAAAAATAAAATAAAAATAAAAAGGTGTGTGTGTGTTTATATATATATATATATATATATAAAGAAAGAAAAGAATGTCGCTGAAAAAGAGAGTTCAAGCGTGTTACATACCTAGCCTAGCGATAGTCCCTTTCTCAAACTTTAAGTAATCTAAGAGAGGAACGGTAAATCGTAAGTTGCGATCTCAAAGGGGCACAGAACAGCGTCTTGCATGTTTCCTTCTTACTAACGGTTCCCGTATAGCTTGTTGTTACCCTCATCCTCGATAGAGTTTACAGTACACGAACAAAGTGGAATTCGAGTAAGACAAAGTCTAGTTAATTTCCGCCTAAACTACGACTTTGTCCTTTGTTAATCATTTGTAAATTATCCCCATTGAGTTCTGCGTATTATGAATACATTATTTTTACTATGCTTTAAATTTGTTTTTCTTCCAAAAAAAAAAAAAAAAAAAAAAAAAAAGAAAGAAAAATAAAAGAGAAATAAAAAAACAAGAAAAAGAGAAATACTATATATATATATATACACACGCATACACATATGTATAATATTTATGAACGATCTATCCCGAAGTAATGACCATTTGAATTTATTATCTATATTTCATTCGATACATTCGATTTTTTATTATATTATTATACTTGAAAATATTTATAAGCGGTATATATCTCGAAATAATGATCATTCGTATTTATTACATTTTCATTTGATGCTATTCAATTTTTATATTATATCATTATATTCGGTAGTAAGTATATTACATTTTTAAGAGGATATATATCCTGAAATAATGATCATTCAAATTTATTAATATTTCCATTTGATATATTCGATGTATTGAAATTATTTATATTGATAAAAAAATAAAACGATCCTATTACTTCTTTATCTTTTCAAAAGAACTTTATAGGACATATATATACGCTGTTGTTGAACAATTTGAGAGACACTTTAGAAAATAGAAGAGACAAGGACTGGCGTCGGCTAAGATTAGACGGTTGACCGAGAAAATGGATTTTCAAAAGTTGACCGAGCATTAGTGTTTAGAAAGTTAGGAAATTTGCCGTGGGCCTCAGGCAGGAACTTTTCGCGGAACCAAGTCAGCCTTAGAAGTCTAGTCGTCTCTCCCCATCCCTGTTCTCTTTCCTTTCCTACCAACTCCCCTCACCCACTCTCTACCTTCATCTTTCTCTTTTCTTTATCCTCTTATCGCTTAGTTCGCATTATACGGCAAAACTACTTGAAAGGTGCAAACACCATCCCATAAATATCCTTGGGTCTAAGGTTGTCTTAGTATCCAAATTAGTATCTAACCTATTCCGCGGAATATAGAGGAGATGAACGAACTTGCATTTTCTCCGTTTGAAAGACCTCACGAGATAAGGATACCGATGAAAGGAGAAATAGAAAGATGTATATATATATATATATCTTTATATATAAAGAGAGAGAGAGAGAGAGAGAGAGAGAATTATAAGCATATAAGATGCCAAAACATTTAACTATTCTATAAAGCTGATTTTAGCACCGAACTTACTATTTCTCTCTCTTTCTCTTAAATGATAGGAATATATACATATATACATATATATATATATATATATATATATATATATATATATTCCTATCATTTAAAGCTCTCAGTTGGCTCAACTCGAGGTTAAGGGAAGCATTACGTTTAAAGTAGAAACGATCTCTTCCTCAAGAAGAAATGAATTCTAATCGAATTAGCGTCAGTTTGATATTCTCTTCTCGTCCTCGAAAGAGATTAATCGTTGGTGAGCCTTCGAAAACTTTCACAGTTGCTCCTATTTTAATATGAAGAAAGAAAAAGAGAGAGAGAGACAGAGAGAGAGAGAGAGAGAGAGAAGAGAAAAAGAAAAAAAAAAGACGTAAAAGAAGAAATAAATAGGGTTGACAGGGTAACAGAACGATTTAACGAGGATACTTCGAGGACGCATCAAATATTTAACGAACGCCAATCTTGCGGTCTTCAGTGTGCGAAACTCTTTTCCTCATTTTACCAATAGGGCAAGAAAGTTACGGGCACTTGGTCCGGGAGAGAAGGCTTTACCGGAAAGAGAAACCCGAGTGGATACTTCGAAAGCGTTCCTACGTGTTCGAGTACTCTAGAGAGGACTGATAGAACGAAAGAGAGATAGAGAAAGAAAAAGAGAGAGAGAGAGAGAGAGAGAGAGAGAAAAGTGGAAAGAAGGGAAGGCACGAGAAAACAATGAGTAAGAGAGAGATAGAACTAAGAAAGCAAAGATATACCATTGTTCGAGCATTTCCTCTGCCACTTCCTTTACTGGCTGGGCCTCTCGCAAGCAAACTAGTGTAAACGAGAAGGCCACCGTACTTCTTTAGAGTCTACATATCTCTCTCTCTCTCTCTCTCTCTCTCTCTCTCTCTCTCTCTCTCTCTCTCTCTTTCTTTCTCTTTCTCTTTCTCTCTTTTTCTTCTTCTCTTTTAAGTGTCCTAGAGACATCGGAAAAATGTTAATCGAACAAACGTTTCGAATCCTCCTCTATCTTCCTCTCTAACAAAAAAGATCAACGAATTCATGTGAAATAATCGCATCGAACTTTTCTGAAAAGTTATGAGAAAAAAAAAAAAAAAAAAAAAAAAAAAGAATTTTGTTTTATTAACTCGCGAAAATATAACCACAATATTTTCGTCATTTTAAAGATATTTAAAATAATAATAATTATAGGATTATTCTGTATCTCTCTTTATCTTTGTTTCTATTATAAGAACGATCAACGAACTCACGTGAAATAATCACATTCAACATTTCCAAAGTTATGAGAAATAAAAAGAAAAAGAAAAAAAATGATAATAATAATAATAAAAGAAAATAAAAGAAAAGAAAAAAAAAAAAAGAAAAAAAAGACAGGAAAACAGGAAAAAGAAAAAGTAATTATTTAAGGAAACTCACGAAAAAAAAACATCATTTGAGACACTTTCATTATTTCGGGGATACTTAACACGTGGTATTAATTTATCGGAATATATCTATCTCTCTTTCTCTCCCTTTCTCTAAAGTTGAGGATTAGTCATAGATGTGAGTCACGGATATGGCGACATGAATACGAGAGAAAGAAGAAAACTGAAGGATAGGGAGAATCCTGTGACGAGTCTTATCCTTAAATTATTATTCCCAGCAGTTCACGTCTTTTCTCATCCTCATCCTCATCCTCATCCTCTTCTCTATCCTTTTACAAGAAATTCAGATATTCCTTTTGCCTAAGTTTTCCATAGGACGCGAAATTAACGAACGAGTCGTTACAAAGAGACGATTACCTTTGACGAACATAAACGCCTAGCCGGCAGAATATAAATTCCAAATTCGCATCGTCAGGTTTATCTTGAGCTAAACTTAGTTCAAATCCAACATAAACCATCACTTTAAGAATCATCGTCCCTTTTTTATAGCTTCATTTTCAAGCTAGTACATTTTATTAATCGCTATTAAATATTTACACGTTTAGAGATAGAATATCTAAAGAAAATTGATGATCCTAATCAAAAGACGTCTTATTTTCGAAAGATTATTATTTTTTTTTTGTTTTTGTTTTTGTTTTTTACTTCGTTGAATAAAACATATACTTCGTCCGTTGAGAATAATTTATTACATTGGCTCTTGTAAGGAACAAAAAAAAATCATTGATTTTTTTTCCATTTCTTTTCAACGAGATCGTTCAATTTGTCGTTACCATTTAATAAAGAAACTTCTCTCTCTCTCTCTCTCTCTCTCTCTCTCTCTCTCTCTATCTATCTATCTATCTATCTATCTATCTATCTATCTATCTATCTATCTCTCTTATCTCAAAAGCATTTGATTTCGATCGAAAATCAATTTCAATTTGGGACGACCCTATTTCTATTTGATAAGAATTTTTCTGTCTTTTCTCATTTATTTAACGATATATCAGAAGTGAAGTTATTCTCCGGTTAAATTGATCAGATTGTCCCGTACAATTTACTTGATCGATTTTAATATCCCCTCCTCATTGATATTTATTCAAATAATAAGAAATTATATGATATAACGAAATATAAGGATAAATAAGGCGAAACTTTACCAAAGTGTATCTACCCTTTATATGCGATGCTGTAAATAGGATCAACATAGAAATGCTACATGGGCGTCATGAAAAATTCAAGAAGCCAAAGAAACTTTGAACCGCTTTAAATGTCCTCACGAACGAAACTCGTATGTATAATACATTGTTCTACGAAAATCAATGAAATAGAACATTAGTTGATATTCATTGATTTAATTTTCAATGTACTTGTTTATCGATACGACGTAAAAAAAAAAAAAAGAAAAAAAGAAAAAAAGAAAAGAAAGAAAAGGAAAAAAAAGAAATAATAAATAAATGAATAAATAAAAAGAAAATACGTGAAAAAAATAAATCAAGAAATTCAACGAACGTCATTCGATTGTATTAATGGATATGCCAAAATTTACATTAATAATTTTAATGCATGTTTTTCGTTTACATGCCTATGACAATTATTATTTTAGCATTGAACATCGAAAAACGTAACACTATCTAAAATGTGAAATGTATCGGAACGATACTTTTTATAAATTTATTTCGCGATTAGAGTAGTACTTTGTGTAATTAACGATGTTATCCGTCAAAATGATGTATTTAAAATTTCTTTTTGTAAAATTAATGAAATTTTACAAAATTAATAATTATTAGAATTGTATTAACTGTAAATAGTTTCTGTTTAGATTATTATATTTATATTAAATCAACTAAAAAAATAATAACGAATAAAGGTTTCTTTTTTTTTTTTCTTTTTTTTTTTTTTTTAACGGATCTATCAAACTGACAAACGCGATAATAATAGATCAATATTTTTTGTTTTATAGGTGAGGATTGATTTATCAAAACACAATAAATTAAATAATAGTTCACTGTGTATATATATATATATATATATATATATATATATAAACAGTTTGTTCGATTTGTTTATATATACATATATATACATAAAGATAAGAGTAGAAGAAAAAATTAATTCGACGTATAGTTGCATATAAATAAGAAAAAAAATCCTAAAATCATTATAAAAGAAACACAACGGATAATCCGATATGAAAGATATCATAGCAAAAATCTCCTTATAAGATTTTCTGGACAACTTACAAAGATACGAAAAGAAGGAAAGGAAAAAAGAAAAAGAAGATTTCATCTCAAGTAAGTTTACCAAGAGGACGCGAGAAGAGGTAAGAAGAGAAGAAGATTTTCGTACTTTCGCCTCGAGGCTAACGATAGTAATAGTAAAAGAAAAAGAAAGAAAGAATGAAAGAGAGAGAGAGAGAGAGAGAGAGAGAGAGAGAAAGAGAGAGAGAGAAAGAGAGAGAGAGAGTAACAATGTGTATAAATTAAATTATAAGCCAAAGAGAGAGAGTAGAGAAGAAAAAAGAGAGAGAGAGAGAAGAAAAGAAGCAAGGGGGTAGAAAGAAAAGGGGGGGGCGAGAAAGGGGGTGAAGAGAGCATAGATGGGAAGGGGTTGGAAGGTTTGGCGTTGAATTATGCCGCGTATGCAAAGTGCAAGCTATCTTGGCGAGTGATAAGGGAGACACGCGAGTAGCGCATATCTCAAAGGATATAAGCAACGACACTTTACCAGCGGTTCGCTAGCCAGAGTGATGCGAAACGTTAGCGTAGGTAGTAGCGTATCGTCGTCCTCGTCGTCTTCGTCCTCGTCGTCTTCGTCCTCATCTTCGTCCTCAACCACATCCTCGTCTTCAATGTAGACATCGTTGTATAGTCGTAGTCATAGTCGTAGTCGTAGTTGTAGTCGTAGTTGTAGTCGTAGTCGTAGTCGTAGTCGTGACGAGTAGCGCGAAACGTAGAGTCTCGACTCTCGAGTCTTGGAGTCGAGTCGAATCAAGTTGAGTTGAATCGAGTCGAGTCGAGTCGAGTCGAGTCGAGTCGTGGATACGGTTCAGTGCGGCACAGCGCTTCATGAAGCTCCGTAAGCGAGAACCTCCGCAGCGCACTGTACCATGGCAACCTTTATCCGTCGTACATATTTGCATAATATTTATGCAGTTTTCATCCCTGTTCCTTTCACACATACACTCTACTCTATTTTAGTACAGTTATATAAGTTCGTGTGTGTGTGTGTGTGTGTGTGTGTGTGTGTGTGTGTGTGTGTGTATGTGAGAGTGCGTGTCTGTAGAAGATATCTATGCGTATGTGTTTGTTTATTTCTTTCTCTCTCAATCTCTCTTTCGATCTCTCACGGCTACCATTATATTGTTATTAATTTATTAGACAAATTTGTAATTTTTTATTAATAGATAAAGAATTAATATTACGTTGTTAATATTACGTGGTATACGTTTAATAAATAATACGATTCATTATTTATTTATATTTATGTATAAAAATAATTTTATTATTTATGTTTATTATTTGCATTTATTATTTATATTTGTGGGTAAATGTGACGTATGATATATTGGTAAAGTATATTTTAAAATAATAATAATATGTATGCATTTAAATTAATAATGTAATCTTTATCTTCGTTAGAAACACGCAAATACGTACGTGATCCATTATCGCTCTTATGTTAGTTTATTCATTGATTATATCTTTTATATTGGGTGTTCAGTTCGAATCAATCAGAATTGAAGACAAATTGTAAATGGCAATCCGTAAATACATTTTATCCATATATCCTTTTTATTTGTAATGCAACATTTATTGTAAATATATTACAATTATATAATACTATCTTATAATGTATTATTATCACGTAACTATAAAAATCAATTATTTAATTAAATTTGATTGTATAAAAATATAATAAAACGATTAACATTAATATATATATATATATATATACACACGCACGCAATAAACGTTCATCATATAATAAATTTTACACCCAAAGCAAATCAAAAAAGAATAAAAAAAGAAAAAAGAAAAAAACAAAAGAAAGAAAAAAAAAAAAGAACGACGCCTTAAATAAGATCAGATAAACGCGGAGCCCATTTCGTGTTTCCTTCCCATCGTGAAATTATTCTCAAAAGAGCGTTTGCTCCCTTCGGATTCCATAAAGCTATTTATTTAATTAAGTTTCTCGATGATGATAATATAGACGAGCGTCAACGGAAAACTACGAACGGAAGAGACTCTTGAGAAGCGGGAATAGAGAGAAAGAGAAACAGAGAGGGACAAAGAGAGAGATAAAGAGAGAGACACACACACACACACACACACACACAGAGAGAGTGAATGAGTTAGTGAGAAACATACAGAGAGAAAGAGAGAGAGAGAAAGAGTGAATGAGTTAGTGAGAAACATGCAGAAAGAGAGAGAGAGAGAGAGAGAGAGAGAGAGAGAGAGAGAGAGAGAGAGAGAGAGAGAAATAGCAAGACAACGTACGTTTTGCAGGTTACACGGGAATCGCGGTGCAACGCGCTTACAATGGGAGGAAACTCTGAAGCAAATTAGACGTACTCAAGGAATCTCCCGCGCCCACGCTTTATTAACGCTTTATTCGCGCGACTTTCCTCGACATACACACTGCCGATCGTACATTACCTTCATTTCCACCTCCACCTCCACTTCGACCTCCACCTCCATCTTCATCTATAATACTTCAACCACTAGCGCACCGCTAATACGAAATGACGACTATGAAACGTGCTTTGCGGAAGTCAGTGCAAAGTATGCAGTGCTAAAAATAATTAATAAGGGGAAATGAGAGAGGAGATCATTCTGACAATGAGTGTATGTTAAATCACACGCGCATAATAGACGTTCTTTTTACTTACTCAAACAGACACAGACATATGATATGTATAATTCGAATAAATAAATCTGAATCGAAAAACTTCGTGGAAAGATATTGAGTGAATTATTTTATCACACGTGTCTTGTATTCAATTATCTGATATGGAGTCCATTTAAAATATTGCAATAAGATAGTTTTTGATGAAGTTCAGAGAACACTATAACTGTATATATATATATATATATATATATATATATATATATATATACATATATATGTGTATGTGTGTGTGTGTGTGTGCGGGCGCGTAATTATATATATATATATATATATAAATTTTTAAATTAAATATAATAATATAATAAAATATAAGTATTTAAACAAAGTAATTATTCTCCTAATAAATAAATAATTTAAAATATGTCACATATTATATTACATAATCGAATATTAAGTAAGAATTTAAATAAAATAAAAATAATTATTATCATAATAAATAAATAATTTAAGATATGTCATATATTATAATATATAAATAAATTTTTATAATTATCCTTACTAATAATGTGATTGGGTAGTTACTTTATAAATTATAACTGATAAATAATTCATATTTATTTAAAATTAAAATTTTAAAATATTTAATTATTTTATAATCTAATTTAATTAATATCAAAAGTAATTTAAAGTAAGAAAAATTATTTAAAGAAAAGATATTTATTAAATTAAAAAAAAAAAGAAATATTTATAGATAAGAATTTAATAATAACATAAATATATATATATATATATATATATATATATATATACACATGTAAAAATATGATAGAAAATAAATATATATTTTACAATAATGTAAATATATTTCAGAAAAAAAAAAAAATATATATATATATATATTTCCTAACAAGACTAAAGTCTAATAAAAAATGTATGACAACGTAAAATTATTTTAGTATTTTTTCTTTATACAAAAATTTATTAAAGATATTTAAATTAATATATCGATTTATGTAAGATTTTTTCGATAATCGAAGAGAACAGAACAAATTATTAATAAAACACAATTATTAATAATTTATATGTGTGTGTGTGTACATGTAAAAATATAATAGAATATAAATATATATTTAACAATAATAAAAATATATTTTTACTTCACAAATGTATTTTACTAATCGTCTTTTAAACAGTCTATAAGAATGATCTGTTGAAATTAAATATATTTAAAGAAATGTAAACAAAAACTAATGATAAATGAAAAATAATCAACGTAATAATTAACGAGTTCTAATTACTTCACTTAATCGAACGTACATACATACATACATGTATGTATAGATGCAATATGTACATGCGTGTCTATTTTCATCATTAATTCGCGGTATCGTGAATTGTTAACTTTAGGGATATAAAGCCGCTGATTTCGGCGTATCGCAAAATCAGTGAGAAGGTTCTGATTCAAACGACGCAATTAACTTGGAAATACGATAGTTCGCTACGTTCGTTAACATCAGAAGAACCATGTAATTCTCTCTCTCTCTCTCTCTCTCTCTCTCTCTCACCCTCTCTCTCACCCTCTCTCTCACCCTCTCTCTCGTTGTCTATCTAACTATCTCTCTTATACCCATACCATGGGCTTACAATCTCGAACTGCGTATGCACATACATATTCCACGCTATTAATCAACGCGTTAGATCACGAGAGAGGGGGAAGAGGGGGGGGAGGAGGAGGAGAGAGAACGTTCACCTTGAAGGTGCTAACATAAAATGGTATTTATGAATTTACCAAATTGCAAGATATATTAATGAGAAACACTCCTTAAGGTACGGCATTAATTATCTATCTGCACTCTGTTCAAATTAAATTTTTATAGAAAAAAGAAAAAAAAAAAAAAAAAAACATTAACATAAACGTTGACTCAGTGAAAAATTGTAAGCTCGTATTAAATAATAAAAATAAATAAATGAATAAATAAATAAAAATATAATAAAAATAATAAAAATAATGAAATAAAGTAATGATAAAAATAAAAAATAAAAAAAAATAAAAAAAAGGAACGAATGAATAAAATATTACATGTACATAGTGTTGTCTCATTTAATTCGATCAATATTTTCAATTGATACAATAAGAAAAATAAAGTCTTGAAGAATATGTATGTATAATGAATACGTCGTGAAATCAATCGATCGATCATTCGTCGATAATATCCCGTAGAACAAAAGGAAGGACTCGAATAGACCGACGAAGCAAAGTTTAGGAAGACAAAAAAAAGAAAAAAGAAAAAATCGATATTCTCTGCAAAAAAAAATAAATTGCAAGCTTGTTTTAATAAGGAAAAAAAAAAAATTAAAAAAAAAAAACAAAAAACAAAAACTAAAGAAATATGCGCACAAGGTGTCTCGTTTGAATCAAATCAATTTATAAATCTGTAACTTAAAGAAAAATAAAGTCTCAAGAAATATGTACGTCTAATGAATACAACATGAAAATATCTTCCTCTCATTAATCTGTAAAAAGATATCGAGGAAATGTGAGGATCGTCATTGGAAAAGATCGATCGATCGTTCATCGACAACATCGCTCGGAACAAAAGGAAGGACTCGAATAGGTTGACGGCGAAACAAAAATTGGAAGAAAAAAAACAAAAAGAGAGAAAGAAAATGACATACTTCGTGAAAAATTGCAGGATTGTTTTACTAAAAAAAAAAAAAAAAAAAAAAAAAAAAAAAAAAAAAAAGAGAAGGAAAAAGAAGAATAGATTACACGTACACGGTGTCTCATTTAAATCAATCGATATTTTCATCGGAAGCTTAAAAAAAAAAAAAAAAGGAAGAAAAAGAAAGAAAAGAAAGAAAGCAAAAAAAAAAAACCGAAACAAAATATCAAGAAATACGTTTAACAATGAATATAACGTGAAAATATCTTTTTCTCATTTGTCTTTAAAAAGGACGAGGATGATATCGAATATATAGGAAGATCGTTGTTTGAAACGATCGATCGATCGTTCGTTCATTCATCGACACATAGAACAAAAGAAAAGGAAGAACTAGAATAAGCCTCGACGACGAAGCAAGAATTTAAAGGACAAAGTTTCTGATGAGCTGGCTCATTAGTCTGCTTGCAGCAGGAACAAGGAAGGAAGGAACGAACGAACGAACGAACGAACGAACGAACGAACGAGCGAACAAACGCGACGAACGAATGAGATATTAGAAACGAGAAACGACGATACACTTTCCTAGCCATACCTATTTTATGTTCTTCATACACGTACACATACATATATGCATACATACATACATCATACATACATACATGAATAGATACATACGTAAATATATAAATATGTAAATAGATATAGACATACATATACGTATAGACATTATCGTACATACATAGTTATATATATATATATATATATATATATATATATATATATATAAACTAACACGGCATAGTTAGAATATAGTAAAAGCGACCGTGCGAAGATAAAAGACAGACCGCACATTCGTCGCAGCGCGTTACGCTGCGCACCGCCGCGCGACAAATGCAACGCAAATTGTAGAGCATTAGTGTAAATTAATGCGGACGAGTTGGCAGTATGCAAAGCGTCCTCTTCCCTCCCTCTTCTCATCCTCCCTAACACTATCTCTCCCTTCTCTCTATTCTATCCCCTCTCCCTCCCCCTCTCTCTCTATATATATACATATATATAAATACACGTATATGTATCTCTCTCTCTCTCTCTCTCTCTCTCTCTCTCTCTCTCTCTCTCTCTCTCTCTCTCTCTCTCTCTCTCTCTCTCTCTCTCTCTCTCTCTCTCTCTCTCTCTTCAAGCTGTTATTCGCATAAATGTTACTATATGTGCATAGATACATATATATATATATATATATGTTACATGGATATATGTTACATGAATGTGTATGTTACATGGATGTGTATTACATGGATGTACATTGGTCGCAAACACGAGCTTATTACTTTGCGTTTGTATCTCCGCGGATATGCGGAAAGCCGAGAGTAACTGGCGGAAGAGGTCTTTTCTAAAAGATGAAGAGAGAGAGAGAGAGAGAAAGAGAGAGAGAGAGAGAGAGAGAGAGAGAAATAGAAACGGATACGCGTGAAAAGTCGACCTTGTTATTCGAAATAATTAAAAAGCGACCGTTTTAATTGCAAATATCGTCACGGTTCTCGATTTTATCGCAGAACAACTTTGCATTTCATTCCTTCCAATCATTCGACTGTGATCACCACCGATAATCGGACATTCGCTTCCTTTCCTTCTTCCTTTCTTTCTCTTTCTTTCTATCTTTCTTTCTATCTTTCTTTTTTTCATTCTTTCTTCCTTTCGTTTATTTTATTTTCTTTTTCTTTTTCTTTTTTTTTTTTTTTTTTTTTTTATCATTAATACGAATTTAATCGAACGTCAGAGCTACTATTTTTTCTTTCTGTTTTTCCTTCCTTCTTTCTTTCTTTCTCTCTTTCTCTCTCTTTCTCTCTCTCTCTCTCTCTCTCTCTCTCTCTCTCTCTCTCTCTCTCTCTCTCTCTCTTTTTTTATAGACAGTAGTATGATACCTCTGGTCTGATTACTTATCAACGTAAATTATTTGCTTTAGTTACCGTATTTTCGTATAGAAATGAGTGATACGAAAAATGTCGATAATTTTTGTTCGACAATGTCGACAAATATTATATAAATAAATTATATTATATAAATATAAATTATTTGTATTAATTTCCATTATTTTCGTAGGGAAAAGAACGATATAAACGAAAAATGTCGACAATTTTTATTCTCATATTAATCGAAAATATAAAATGATATCGTTTTATCGAATTATATATATATATATATATATATATATATATATATATATATATATATATATATATATAAATGAAGATTGTTCGATTGTAACAAATTATTCGTTTCGTCTAAGAGTTAAGTTAAATTCATCCAAGTAAAAATCTAGTCCATCGAAACAGACGATTCTAACGTAATAGAAAATATCGATATTGTAAAAATAATTTCCTTTTCGTTCGATTACTTATCAGAGGAAATGAATTTGATTTAAAATTTAATAAAACGAGGAACGGTGTGTTTTTTTTATAGGAGCTCTTTAGAATCTACAAAAAAAGATTCTTCGATTAAAACAAATGGATTTTTTTTATTTTATTTTATGTTTTTTTTTTTATTAAAAAAAAAAAAAAAAAAAAAAAAAAAAAAGGAAATAAAAGATCCTGTTCTCGTAACGATTGAACGATCCTAAGGTATGAAAGAAAAACATTGATGCTATAAAGATAATTTCCTTTTTGTTTGATCGTTACAAGGAGAGATGAATTTCATTTAATAAAACTGAGTTTATTCGTGTATTTAGAATGAAAAAAAAAAAAAAGAAAAAAAAAAAAAGAAAAAGAAAAAAAAAGACAAAAAAAAGACAAAAAAAAAAGATTGTTCGATTTCAAAACTAATGATTCTTTTCATCAACGAAAAGAGATCTCGGGAAAGATGAATTTAATTTTATAAAAATGAGACGAGATATTTTTTATTGGAGCTCTTCAGAATGAACAAAAAAAAAAATGATTCTTCGTTTAAAACAAATGCATTCTTTTGTTTCCCCAATAAAAAGAAAAACAAAAAAAAAAAAAAAAAACAAGATCTTGCCCGCGTTACGAACGATTCCGAGCTACCAGAGAAAACATCGATGTTGTAAAAATCTTTTTGTTTGATTCTCATCGAAAAGAATCAATTTCATTTAAGAAAAATGAAATACGAAGGTTTTTGCGTTGGTACCCTGTGGACTGGGAGAAAAAAAAAAGAAAAAAAAAAAAAAAAAGAAGAAGAAAGAAAAAGAAAAAAACAAAAAAGAGATTCTTCGATTAATACAAATGATTATTTTAATAGAAAGAAAAAAAAAAAGAAAAGAAAAGAAAATCTCAAAACGATCGCTTCTATTTGGCACAAAAGAAGAGATCGATAAAGTAAAAGAAGATATCTTTATTTGTTATCATCGAGATAAGAAAAAGAAAAAATATATATATATATAAAAAATAAATATATATATATATATATATATATATATATATATTTATATCATCACTTTCTTTAAACGATTAAACTCTTTCTATAGGGGAAAAAAAAAGGAAAAGAAAAACTATCTGCTTACTTTGCTTTGTGATTTCCTCACGATATCGATATCGAACAAAAATCTTTCCTTTTCTCGTTCCATCGAAAAATAGAAGAAAGAGAGAGAGAGAGAGAGAGAGAGAGAGAGAAACAATTCTTTTCTTTGTGAAAGAAGTAATTCTTTTGAAGAGGACTACACGATAATTTACATATCGGTATCGAAAGAAGATTGTGGAAGAAATGAAAAGGAAGAAACATAGAAAGATAAAGATAGAGAGAGAAAGAGAGAGACCATTCAAAACGAAACGACTTTGCTCGTGGTCTCATCTACGATTTCCTTCCTATTTCCGTGCAGGACACAACGATCCTATCACATATCGCGAAACCACCCACAACTTTTTCCGTTCCCGATCGGTTCCCCTCGTCCTTTATTATCGCGACATTTTTTTTTTTTTATCTATCTCCTCTTTCTCCCATTCTCCTGTATTTTCTATCATTACCCTGTTATCCATGGTCTTCCTTCTTATTATCCTTACTCATTATTACTCGAAGTATGACTATGAATGTCTACTACCAAGTCGATCCATTCGCCACGTTATTGTCCTCATTCTCTCTCTCTCTCTCTCTCTCTCTCTCTCTCTCTCTCTCTCTCTCTCTCTCTCTCTCTCTCTTTCTCACACACACACACACTCTCATGAATGCTTCTTACTAAAAAGAAAGGGAGAGATAAAGGGAAGTTAGTCTGATCTTCCGACAAGAGTATCAAACTTAAAACCATCTCGCGTTCCCTTTGCTCGGTCAACCGCGAAGAGAAAGAGTATCGCGAAAAGCAGTAATATCACGAGAAAGAGAAGAAAAAAAGAAGAAGAAAGAGGAGAAGGAAAAAAGGAAAAAAGGAAGAAGGAACAAGGAAAACTGGTCCTCTCATCCTACAAGCGAATTACTAAATGAACAAAAGAGAAAGAAAAAAGAGATGCTTATGTTAGAGAATCCATTTAAGATTGGCCACACACTGACTTCTTGTAATCCATAAATGTAACACAAAAAGTCTACAGATGGTGTAGAACGTTCCGTAAAGGTCGTTCACAGGTGCGTATCGACGTAAAATATAACAGGTATGAAGATCTAAGGAAATTCATTAATCGGAATCGACTATTACTTTTTCATTAACATTTTTCGAAGTCCAAGATGTAAAACGTAACAAAGTGAATATTATTCGTAAGGATGAATCTTTTTTTTACGTCTTAAATCTTTTTTATATATTACGTATTATGTCGTAACGCGTACGTGGACGGACCTTAAAAGCAACGTTTTTACATATGTAACCACGGCGCGTTTAATTTCAATTGCTACGGTATAAATTATAGATAAAATTCAATATTTCATTTGTAAATATTTTGGAAATAATTCGTGAAATATGAATAATAACTTTTAACAATTGCCGCGGATTAAAATTTTTTCAATTTATGTATATCATCTTCGAGCGATTATACAAATTTCTTCAAATATACAACTAATAAATATATAAACAAATAAATAAATAAATATATATATATATATATATTATAGTCTTTATCATAGTCTTTACCACAAATATCTGTGACCTCGAACAAACCTCTCAATCCGATTGGCTCTAGCCGTAAGAACCGTAGCAATAAAATTCCAATATATTGAATTTTTCGATTGCCACGGACCACTGTTACGGATGGCCGAAATCGAATAAAGCGATTGGTCGAAACTTAGTTAGTGTTACTTTAATAGTAAATGTATATAATCAATATAAAAACGTAAAAAGCGAGAACGCATTTTTGTACATTGAAAAGAGATAGAGAGATAGATAGATAGATAGATAGAGAGAGAGAGAGAGAGAGAGAGAGAGAGAGAGAGAGAGAGAGAGAGAGAGAGAGAGAGAGAGAGAGAGAGATCTTATATATTCGTAAAAACGTGTCGAAAAATCGAACATGTCTAACAATGAGAAAGTATGTGTGCATAATATAGGTATATAAGAGAGAAAGGAAAAGGGTAATATGGATCACCCGAAAAAGGCACACTCTGCTGCAAGCAACGAGCCGAGATGAAACCGATTTCAAGATGAAATAGACGAAGATGGGAGATAGAATTCGAAGAACTCCGGCTGATTCTCGGCGGATGACAAAGATGGCGATAGGGGAATAGAGATCCCGGGATGAAAGGAGAAATAGAGAGAAGACATCGACGAGGGTAAAGCAATCGATATTCTCTGGCATTTCGATGTCAGCAGCACGACCTTATACCTCCTGTTTTCTATTCTTCTCTTTTCTTTTCCCTCTCCCTCCCACCCTCTCTCTCACTCTCTCTCTCACTCGTCGACCTATCGCTCGAGCTACTTTCCTTCTTTTATTATTCCGCTTCGTACCACTTGAGTCGTAGCAATCCGCATGCGAACCTTTTCTTCCGATTTGGCTTTCTTTTTATATATTTTTCCTCCCACCCACCCCTTTCTCTCTCTCTCTCTCTCTCTGTCTCTCTCTCTCTCTGTCTCTTTCCATCTCTCTTTTACATAGACGTAAAACAACAAGGGGTCTGCCTAAGTAAGAAGTTTTCTACATGTATATAACGGTGCAAAAGAAGGATCGTATAAATGCGAGGATCGTAAAACGCCGCTAGGGTGGACGTACATACGTACTCACGATGGATGCTGCTATATAGCACTGCTGATGCCATAGCTTGATGCCATACCTGATGTGCTGGCTGAGCACGGTAGCTTACTTGCCTGCCTGCCTGCCTGCTTGCTTGCTTGCTTGCTTGCTTGCTTCCTTGCTTCCTTGCTTGCTTACTTGCTTGCTTGGTTGTCTATCTGCTTACTTGCTTGCCCCAGCTAGCTGGCTAGCTCTCGTAAAGTCACACGGGAGAGAACGAGTAGAAGTACGAGAGTACGCGAGAGAACGTACGTCAGGAAAGCGTGTTCTACGACTGTTAGAATGATATACACGTTTTTATAATTTTTCGAAGAGAGAGAGAGAGGGAGAGAGAGAGAGGAACGAATAGAAAATATTTCCTTATATCGGTTTCGACCATCGAAATTGATATTTGCCACCTCAGGATCTTTCCTATCTCTATCCTATCTGTATGATAAAATTCTCATGATAAATGATTTCTTTCTTATCGTACGATTTTTACGGAGAAAAATATTCTCTCGTAATTTAAATGTAATCTATATGTAAGAGAAAGAGAAAGAGAGAGAGAGAGAAATTCTTTGGGTTCAAATTCATTTTATTTTTAATACGATCTTCTTATGAAATCTTTTTTATCTTCTTTTTTCTCCCCTTTCTTTTTTAATATCTACCTAGTAAATAAAGACGAGATCGCGACAGGATAACAATTCCTTTTATTTAAATTCGTTTGACGTTTAATCCGTAAAATTCATAAATTAAAAGATATTT